>NC_088697.1:1518929-1704908 GCF_028017835.1 Emys orbicularis | reverse complement strand
CACCCCGGCCCCCCCTCTGAACCCCCAACTCCCCTCCCCCCCAGCCCCCAACCTCCCCCTGGCCCCCCGGTGGCCCCCCAACCTCCCCTCGACCCGCTTCGCCCCCCCGGCCCCCCCAAACCTCCCTTCGCCCCACCCAACCGCCCCCCGTCCCCCCTAACTCCCCTCTCCCCACTGCACTCCCCCAAACTCCCCTCCCCCCGCTTTGTCCCCCCAGCTCCCATCCCCTGCAGCACCCCAAACTCCCCTCTTCCTTCTGCACCCCAAACTCCTCTCCCCCCGCTTTGCCTCCCCAGCTCCCCTCCTCCTGCTGCACCCCAAACTCCTCTCTTCCTGCTGTACCCCCAAACTATGGCCCCGGATGCCTGGGTCCCTGGCGCCTCTGGCCCCAAACGCCTGGGTCCCCTCCCCGGCGGCTCCATCCCCGGACGCCTGGGTCCCCAGCGCCTCTGGTCCCGGACGCCTGGGTCCCTGGTGGCTCCTTCCCCGGACGCCTGGGGTCCTGGTGGCTCCTTCCCCGGACGCCTGGGGCCCCGGTGCCTCTGGCCCCGGACGCCTGGGGCCCCGGTGCCTCTGGCCCCGGACGCCTGGGGCCCCGGCGGCTCCGTCCCCGGACGCCTGGGTCACTGGTGCCTCTGGCCCCGGATGCCTGGGTCCCTGGCGGCTCCGTCCCGGACGCCTGGGTCACCGGCGCCTCTGGCCCCCGGACGCCTGGCTCCCCATGTCTCCGTCTCCCCCACAGGCACTCCGGGTCCCGGCCTACTTCACGGAGTGCAGTGAGTACAGCTGCGCGGTGGACGAGGCCACGGTCTCCATGGCGACGGGGGGCAGCGCCGGCCCGGCCCACGTCAACCCCTTCCGCTCGCCCTTCCGCCAGGCTGGCATCGACAACGCCATGCCCTGGTGGGTGCCAGGGGGCAGCGGGCATCGGGAGGGAAGGGGGGTGGATGCTAAAATGACCTCTGACCCCAGTGGTGGCCGTAGGGTGACCTCTGACTCCCACCCTTGATGTGACCTCTGACCCCCTCAGTCATTAGTCCCATTAACCTGACCTCTGACCCTGGTTGCGCTATGACCCCTTGTACGTCACAAGTGACCTGTGACCCGCCCCCCTGTTAATGTGACTTCTGACCCCCTCCAAAATTATCCCCATTCGGGTGAACTCTGACCCCTGGGCTGCCTCATCAGTTGACCTCTGACCCATGCTTCATTCTGAATTTGAATGACCTCTGACCCCAGTAGTATGGCGGGGGGCGTGATGCGTTAGAATGACCTCTGACCCCCCCCAACACCAGTGACCCTTCCCTCGGCCTTGACAGAATGTCCTTTGACCCAGGTCATCCACCACCTGTGTGACCTCCGACCCCATGACATTGTCTCCCGTTCTTGTGACCTCTGACCCCAGCGTCACTGTGCCCATTGCAATGACCTGTGACCTCAGCCCCTCTCCGTGACCTTTAACCCCCGATAACATGACCTCTGACCTATTGACCCTCACCACTCTATTTTGACTCTCCCTGACCCCCACCCACCCATGACCCCTGAGCCCTGTTGCCCACCGTTGCCATGACCTCTGACCCCTGTATCCTCCCCTCCCCCCAGGTACTCCAACGCCTTCATCTTCCACCTGCTGTACAAGGGCGGCGTGGGGGGGGCGCGGCAGCCCCTGGGGCCGGCCCTGCCCCCCGCCCCCAGCCCCACCCATCAGGAGCCGGGCCCGGGCCGCGCTCGCCGGAAGGAGAAGCGGCAGAACCGCAGCGGCCGCCGGCGCAAATGAGAGGGGCGGGACGGCGAGGGGAGGGGGGACTAATAAACCCGCCCCGGCTAATGGAGCCTGCGCCTCATTACTGTCCCACTCGGGGTCCCCCCCGGCCCTGGAGATGAGCCGGTCCTGCCCCCCCCCCCCCTCCCCCCGGCACTGACATCACCCGCCCCAGCCGGGCCAAGCACCAGCTTCCCCCCCCCACTTCAAGGCCGAGCCATGACTCTCCCCCTGGCACCGGGGGGGTGGTGACGTTTCATCCGCCCCAGCCCTTTGCCCGGCTTATCGCAGAGCAAACAGCCCGGGCCAGGGAGACGCGGCTGGGAATCCTCCGGCTCCGGGCAGCGGCCCCCCCAAATCCTCCGGCTCCTGGCAACGACTCCCCCCCAGTCCTCCGGCTCCGGGCATCAGGCGCCCCTAATCCTCCGGCTCCGGGCATCAGGCGCCCCTAATCCTTCAGCTCCGGGCATCAGGTGCCCCTAATCCTCCGGCTCCAGGCATCAGGCGCCCCTAATCCTCCGGCTCCGGGCAGCGGCTGCCCCGATCTCCCCCCAGCTCCGGGCAGCGACATCCCGCCCCTCCACGAGCCATGTGCACGGGGCGCTGCTCACGGCTCGTGGGGCTGGCGCTGGTGCCCATGGCGCTGGGCTGCATCGTGGCCAACGTCCTGCTGATGTTCCCCAACGGGGAGTCGGGCTGGACCGAGCACCTCACCCTGCAGGTCTGGCTGATGGGCGGCCTGGCCGGCGGGGGGCTCATGGTGAGTGGAGCAGCACGGGGGGAGAGGACCCTGAGCCGGAACGACACCCCCCCCACTCCCCCCGCCAGGCCTCAGCTTCGGCGTGTCTGTCCTCCTGTCCCACCCGGTTCCCGCCCATCCCAGGGCTTTCTGTCTGTCTGTCTGTCCAGGCCGCTGGGTCCCCCCGTCTGTCCAACCGGCTGTCCCTGCGCACACCCGGCCACGTGTCCCTCCGCACCTTGTCCCGCCGTCTGTGTGCGCCTCTGTCCCGCATCCCCCCGTCTGTCTGTCCCTCTGTTCTGCGTCCCCCCGTCTGTCCGTCCCTCCGAGCCACGTCCCCCCTGTCTGTCCTGCGTCCCCCGTCTGTCCATCCCTCCGAGCCACGTCCCCCCATCTGTGTGCGCCTCTGTCCCACGTCTCCCCATCTATCCTGCATCCCCCACGTCTGTCCCTCTGTTCCGCGTCTCCCCGTCTGTCTGTCCCTCCGAGCCACATTCCCCCCCGTCTGTCCCGCATCTCCCCGTCCCTCTGCGCCTTGTCCCTCCGTCTGTCCCATGTCCCCCCATCTGCCTGTCCCTCCGCGCCTTGTCCCCCCGTCTGTGTGCGCCTCTGTCCCGCGTCTCCCCGTCTGTCTGTCCCTCCGTGCCTTGTCCCCCGTCTGTCCCTCTGTCCCACGTCTCCCCGTCTGTCTGTCCCTCTGCTTCTTGTCCCTCCGTCTTCCCGCGTCCCCCGTCTGTCTGTCCCTCCGAGGCGCGTCCCTCCATCCCGCGTCTCCCCGTCTGTCTGTCCCTCCGAGGCGCGTCCCTCCGTCTGTCCCACATCCCCTCCATCTGCCCGTCCCTCTGCGCCTTGTCCCTCCATCTGTCCCATGTCCCCCCATCTGCCCGTCCCTCTGCGCCTTGTCCCCCCATCTGTCCCACGTCTCCTCATCTGCCCGTCCCTCCGAGCCACGTCCCCCCCGTCTGTCTGCCCCTCCGAGCTGCGTCCCCCGTCTGTCTGTCCCTCCCTGCATGCCATGTTCCCATCTCTTTGTCTGCCTGGCCCTCCATCCCTGCGCACGTCCCCCCCCCCGACCCGGTCTCTCTGCCCCCCTCCCCCGGGTGCTGCCAGCGTGTGGGGCGTGGGGGGAAAGGGGAGATGCGGTGGTCGCCGGGGGTTGCTCCAGGGTACGCGTTGTTCGGCGGCCCTGTGTGCGACACGGACGTGCGACCCGTGGGGAGAGACACGCTCATCAGATTCCCTCCCGGGGAGACCCGGGGCCAAGTCGTGGAGAAGCTCCAGCGGGAGCTTCGAGGACCGAACCTTGACTCCTTCGCCCGCCCCGCATTGGCCAAGCGACAGCCCCCAGCTGGCGGGTGAAGACATGAGGTGCTTGAGGGGTCCGGCACGCTCTCAGAGTTGCTCCTGGGACACTGGGTAAAGGCCGGGGCGTGGCACAGACCCTGTGAATCGGTGACGGGGGTACGCATTGGATGAGGACCCAAAGACATCCCTGCCCCCAGATACCTTACGCGGAAACTTTGCTTGGGCTGGTTTCCGCTGCAGGTCTGTATCCCACCACTGCCACCAACAGCGTCCCGACCTGCCCCTTCCTGGGCACAACCACCCCGGGGTCTGTGGCTCCGCCCAGCGACCTCTGTTCTCTTGATCACTGGCCAGACACGTACCCGTCGGGCAAGTCCTTGTCGCCGGTAACGACCCCCCAGCTGACGGGGTGTCCCGGATCCACGGGCTCGGCACTACGGCCCGGCTTTTAAACTGCCCCTTGGAGGAACCAGGCTGGGTCGGTCCCGTTCTTCCTTCAGGGTCGGCCCAGGCAGCCTCACCGCCTCCACGGCCGAGTCTCCTGTCCCCAGCCCTCCGCATGCATGACCCTGTGCGTCCCACCGAGCCAGACCCCTCTGCCGGGACCCACTGGGGTCCGATCCAGATCGCAGCAAGCTCCTGAGACCCCCCCCTCCCAGGATCCGGGCCCGGAGTGCTCGCTGCCTCAGATTTGTGTGTGGATGAAAGTGGGGGTGCTAGGTCTCAAACCGGAGTCAGCGCTCGTGCCGTGTAGACATCCCCGGAGAGCTCCCCTCTTAACCCAGCCACCTGGCCTTTTGGTCCTCTGGCTCAGGGCCTTTCCTCATTTCCCTGCAGAGCAGTGGGGGGATGGGGGAATCTCTTGGCGGCAGGTGGTTGGTGGGGTTCACTGCCACTTGTCTCTTCTGGGGCCTCTGCTCCCCCCGGGACGCTCAGGGCACGGCAAGGCAGAGCCCAGAGGGAAACTGAGGCACGCTTAGGCCGCATAACAATATCTCGCGCATTCCCACCCTCCTCACACATGGTCCCTTCCCCACAGGGAATCGTATTGATTGGGGGGGGCGGGACTGGAGGGGGGCTGTGCATGCTGGGGAGGATCCCATGCCAGCGCTTCCCCCCACTGCTAGCTTCCTTTTTCGATCAAGCACACCCCGTTTGCCCTTTGCCCTGGCGCTGCCGATATCAGGAGGCTGATACCGGGGCCTTATCGGCCGATACTGGTGACGCAGCCACTCGGGAGGGGCCTGGGGAACTGCCCGACACCGGATGGGCCCGTGGGACTGATTGCGGGGGGCGGGGGGGTTAGGAGGTGCTGGTTTTGAAGTGTGTCCCTCCCACCCCCATTTCAGGTTCTCTGCCCCGGGCTCTCAGCCATCCGCGCCGGGGGGAAGGGCTGCTGCGGAGTCGGATGCTGCGGGAACCGGTGCCGGGTATGGACCCTCCTTCCTGGGGCGGGTGGGCAGTTGGGGGGCAGTGTGGGGACTGTAAGGGATGAGGTGGGGGCAGTGGGGGAGGCTGTGGGGAGAGGGGGGGCAGTTGGGGGGCGGGGAGGCTGCTCTCTGCTCTCACAACCCCCCGTTTCCCCCCACAGATGCTGCGCTCTGTGTTCTGCTCACTATGGGGCGTCCTGGGGGGGTTTTACTGCCTGGTCGTGTCCGCCACCGGCCTGGCCAAGGGGCCCCTCTGCCAGGATGCTGAGGGGACATGGGGGTCGCCCTTCCAGGACATCAGGTAAGGGGGCTGGGCCCTGCCCCCATCCCATAATAACCATGGGGAGCCCCGGGAGCTGGGAGCCCCCCAGCCTGACACCCGAAAACTCTAGCCCCCCACAACCCCAACCCTGACCCACCCAGCCCCCCAAATCCTGCCCCCCCACATCCCTAGCCCTCCTAACCTCCACCTGAATCCTCCCCCTTCCACAGCTCTCAGAAATCCTGCCCCCCCCCAGATCCAGCCCCCCCCCCGACCCATGGACCCAGGTCTGCCCCCCCGCAATGCCCCAAACTTTCCCCTTCCCCTGGCAGTGCTGGGGGCGCACCCCCTCCCTCGCTCCCACCCCACCCCAGGGCCAACAGGAACCTCCTGGGGAAACCGAGGCAGGCATGGGGGGGTTCATAAAGATAGCACCCGAACTCCCACGCTCCCTGCCCCCTTCCCCCACCACTCCTGCCCCCCAATTCCGATTCCACTCCCTGCCCCCCTCCCTGACCTCGGCCCCCCAGGATCACTCACCCCCCCCGCTCTGCTCCCCAAGCTGCCTCGCCCTGACCGTGTTCCCCCCCCCCCCCCGCCCCACAGCGAGAACTACCTGGCGAACCGGACGCTGTGGGAGCTGTGCGTGATGCCGCCACGGGCGGTGCTGTGGCACGTGGTCCTGTTCTCCGTCACCCTGGGGCTGGGGGCCCTGGAGCTGGCCCTGTGCGCCCTGCAGGTGCTCAACGGGCTGCTGGGCACCATGTGCGGGGACTGCCGCAAGCCGGCCGAGCGCCAGGTGAGAGATGCCCGGGGGTGGGGCCGGGGCCTGCGGGGAGCTGGGTAAATACCCGGCCGGGGCACGCGGGGACCTAGGTAAAAACCCGGTTTGCGGGGTGGCCAGGGAGCTGGGTAACTACCCGGTTTGGGGGGCGCCCGGGGAGCTGGATAAATACCCGGTTTGGGGGGTGCCCGGGGAGCTGGGTAAATACCTGGTTTGGGGCGCCCAGGGAGCTGGGTAACTACCCGGTTTGGGGGGCGCCCGGGGAGCTGGGTAAATACCCGGTTTGGGGCACCCAGGGAGCTGGGTAAATACCCGGTTTGGGGCGCCCAGGGAGCTGGGTAACTACCCGGTTTGGGGGGCGCCCGGGGAGCTGGGTAAATACCCGGTTTGGGGCACCCAGGGAGCTGGGTAAATACCCGGTTTGGGGCGCCCGGACAGCTGGGTAAATACCCGGTTTGGGGCACCCAGGGAGCTGGGTAAATACCCGGTTTGGGGCGCCCGGACAGCTGGGTAAATACCTGGTTTGGGGCGCCGGGGGAGCTGGGTAAATACCCAGTTTGGGGGGCACCCGGGGAGCTGGTTAAATACCCAGTTTGGGGGGCGCCCGGGGAGCTGGATAAATACCCGGTTTGGGGCGCCCGGGGAGCTGGATAAATACCCGGTTTGGGGCACCCGGGGAGCTGGGTAACTACCCGGTTTGGGGCACCCGGACAGCTGGGTAAATACCCGGTTTGCGGGGCGCCCGGGGAGCTGGGTAACTACCCGGTTTGGGGCGCGCCCGGGGAGCTGGGTAAATACCCGGTTTGGGGCACCTGGGGAGCTGGGTAAATACCCGGTTTGGGGCGCCCGGACAGCTGGGTAAATACCTGGTTTGGGGCGCCGGGGGAGCTGGGTAAATACCCGGTTTGCGGGGCACCCGGGGAGCTGGGTAAATACCCGGTTTGGGACGCCGGGGGAGCTGGGTAAATACCCAGTTTGGGGGGCGCCCGGGGAGCTGGGTAAATACCCGGTTTGGGGCACCCGGGGAGCTGGGTAAATACCTGGTTTGCGGTGCACCCAGGGAGCTGGGTAAATACCCGGTTTGGGGCGCCGGGGGAGCTGGGTAAATACCCGGTTTGCGGGGTGCCCGGGGAGCTGGGTAAATACCCGGTTTGGGGGCACCCGGGGAGCTGGGTAAATACCCGGTTTGGGACGCCGGGGGAGCTGGGTAAATACCCAGTTTGGGGGGCGCCCGGGGAGCTGGGTAAATACCCGGTTTGGGGCACCCGGGGAGCTGGGTAAATACCTGGTTTGGGGCGCCGGGGGAGCTGGGTAAATACCCGGTTTGCGGGGCACCCGGGGAGCTGGGTAAATACCCGGTTTGGGACGCCGGGGGAGCTGGGTAAATACCCAGTTTGGGGGGCGCCCGGGGAGCTGGGTAAATACCCGGTTTGGGGCACCCGGGGAGCTGGGTAAATACCTGGTTTGCGGTGCACCCAGGGAGCTGGGTAAATACCCGGTTTGGGGCGCCGGGGGAGCTGGGTAAATACCCGGTTTGCGGGGTGCCCGGGGAGCTGGGTAAATACCCGGTTTGGGGGCACCCGGGGAGCTGGGTAAATACCCGGTTTGGGACGCCGGGGGAGCTGGGTAAATACCCAGTTTGGGGGGCGCCCGGGGAGCTGGGTAAATACCCGGTTTGGGGCACCCGGGGAGCTGGGTAAATACCTGGTTTGCGGTGCACCCAGGGAGCTGGGTAAATACCCGGTTTGGGGCGCCGGGGGAGCTGGGTAAATACCCGGTTTGCGGGGCGCCCGGGGAGCTGGGTAAATACCCGGTTTGGGGGGCGCCCGGGGAGCTGAGTAAATACCCGGTTTGGGGGGCACCCGGGGAGCTGGGTAAATACCCGGTTTGGGGGGCGCCCGGGGAGCTGGGTAAATACCCAGTTTGGGGTGCCTGGGGAGCTGGGTAAATACCCAGCTGGGACATGTGGGGAACTGGGTAAATACCTGGTGACTAACTTCCTGCATCTCTGGTTCCCCTCCCCCAGGGCGAAGGTCTCTGAGCTGCCAATGGACCCCGAAAACCCGGTCTCCGGGGGGCTCTTTCACTCGTTGTCACCCTCCCGTCCATCTCGGGGGGCTGTGGGATGCCTGGGCCCTTTATGGCGGGGGCTCCAGCCGGGCACCCCCAGACCGCGCTCTCACACCCCGCTGCCCCCAGACCTCCCAGCTTGTTCCTGCCCCCCCCCGCAAATTAAAGAGCCCCCTGCTCCCGCCTGGCACGTGTGGGTTTCATTGGGAGCATGATTTGGGAGGGGGGACCTGATTTGGGGTGGGGCAGTTGGGAGGAGGGGGGCTGCGGGTGGGGGTCCAGACTCCTAAGGGTCTGACCTCTCCCCCTAGGTCTTGGAGGAGGGGCTGATGGGGAGATGGGAGGGACGGATTTGGGGAGGGTGGTGGTGGGAGCCATTCTAAGGGGGGCAGAGCCCTATGGAAGGGGTCGGGGGCCCAGGAGAGGGGGCAGAGCTGGGGGGCTCAGTGAAGGGGGCTGCTCCTCCCACTGGCCCTTGATGGGGTGCAACTCTGCCTCCCATGCCCCCCCCCAGATTCCCTCTCGCCCCCCAAGCCAGGCAGTCCATGCCCTGGGGCTGGGTGGGAGCCGGCGCCCCCTAGAGGGGACAGGCCCCTACCCCATTCCCTGCCCCCCTGAGCCAGGCAGTCTGTCTGGGGGGGCGATGTGAGGGAATTGGATGGGGGGGTTGGGTCTCTAATTCCCACCCTCTGCCCCCCCTTAGCTGGGGGGGGTGCGACATCCCCCCGCCCCATTGCCAGGGTGGTGTCCGGCCAATAAGACGCCAGTCAGCTCAGGTCCAAAGTAAGTCGTTTATTGGGGGGGTCACACAGACAGGGGCTGGCGGGGGAGCAGCTGGGAGCAGGGTTCATGGGGGGGCGGGGAGTGGGAGTAGCAGGGATTGGGGGCAGGGGGCAGTGGGGAGCGGTCAGCGCCCACCAGACGACCTGGTGTGGGGGTTCTGCGGTGAGGTGGGGGAGGTTCCGGAGGGGTGTGCGGGGTGTCTGCGGTGGGGCGGTGGGGGACTGGGTTGTGGTGGGGCGCTCGGTTGAGGTGGGGGGCTGGGTTGTGGAGGTGGGGGGCTCGGTTGAGGTGGGGGGCTGGATTGTGGAGGTGGGGGGCTACGTTGAGGTGATGGGGGGCTCGGTTGACATGGGGGGCTCGGTTGAGGTGGGGGCCTGGGTTGTGGAGGTGGGGGGCTGCGTTGAGGTGATGGGGGGCTGCGTTGAGGTGATGGGGGGCTCGGTTGAGGTGGAGGGCTGGGTTGAGGTGATGGGGGGCTCGGTTGAGGTGATGGGGGGCTCGGTTGAAGTGGAGGGCTGGGTTGAGGTGATGGGGGGCTGGGTTGTGGAGGTGGGGGGCTCGGTTGAGGTGGGGGCCTGGGTTGTGGAGGTGGGGGGCTGCGTTGAGGTGATGGGGGGCTGGGTTGAGGTGGGGGTCTGGGTTGTGGAGGTGGGGGGCTGCATTGAGGTGGGGGTCAGGGTTTCAGGCCTGCAGCATCTGAAGTAGACGTCGTTCAGGGCCGTGTCATCCCCTTTGCCCTGGGGGGCCTCCACCTTGGTGGCGATGGTGCAGATGCCCCGCGGGCCGCAGGAGCGGCTCTGGGGGCCCCACTTGCCCCAGCACCGCCCGTCCCCCCTCAGCTCCGCCCCGCCCGTGCAGACAAACTCGATGTTGTTGGCGGCCGTGTCGTCCTTGAGGCCCCGGCAGGGCTCCACCCGCAGCCGGAACTGGGTCAGCCGCTGCCCCGAGGGGCATTTCTTCACTAGACCCCACGAGCCCCACCTGGGAGGAGAGAACGGGTCAGCTGGGCACGGCCCACAGGGGGTGCTGCCTTCCCCCCAACCTCTGCCACTCTGGGCTGGGAGCTGCTGCCCTAGTATCCCACCTCAGCCACCACCACGATCCCACCCCTGCCACCACTAACCCACTGTCAATACCACGATCCCACCACTAACACCACTAACCCGCTGTCAAAGCACGATCCCACCACTGCCACCACTAACCCACTGCTGACACCGACGTCCCACCATTGATGCCACCCTCCCATCTCTGCCACCGACCCCAGCTCTGTTGGCAACACCCCTATTCTACTAGTGCGCATGGAGCCCAGTGCCCCCTCTGCCACCTGCCCGCACCCTCCGTTGGGCCCCTCCCCACGGTACTCACGGCCCCACATTGGACTGGATGGTGCTGCCGTCAGAGCAGAGCAGCCGGATCCCGTTCAGCGCCGTGTCGTCCCCGGCGAGCTGGGGCAGCTCCACCTGCAATGGGGCATCGGGGGGGAACAAGCCTGGGCATTACAGACTGGTCCCCATCACTTCAGTACAAGGAGATGGGGGGCAGAGGGGCGTGGGGAGGGGGAAATTGAGCAGAGGGGCTCAGGGCTGTGGGGCAGGGGGATCCAGGTTGGCGAGGAGGGCAGGGGCAGGGGGAGCTGGGCTGGGGAAGGGGGCAGGGATATGGGGAGGGTGAAGGGGGCAGGGAGTGGGGCAGGGGGGAGCCGGGCTGGGGAAGGGGGCTGGGACTGGGGGGAGGGGGAAGGGGGCAGGGAGTGGGGTAGGTGGGAGCTAGGCTGGGGAAGGGGGCTGGGGCTGTGGGGAGGGTGAAGGGGGCAGGGAGTGGGGCAGGGGGGAGCCGGGTTGGCAGGTGAGAATCTTTACCTTCAGGGAGAACCCAACGGTGAAGCTGTTGCCGGGGCAGGACTGTTCCTCGCCCCACGTGCCCCATATCCCCCCATTGCTAACGTGGATCTTGGTTTGGCCCCATGCGCCCCACAGGCAGCAGCCGAGCACAAGGCCGAGCGTGGCGTGCAGGGAGCTGTCCATGGCTGGGTAGGCGAGCGGAGGAAGCCGGCAGCAGATGTGCAGCTCCTGGCACGGGGCAGGGGTGTTTTATACCCGGGGAGGGCGTGCTGGGCTGGGTTCCACCCTGTGTGGGCACTGCAAAGAGGTCAGCCCCAGGGCGCATGGCGCAAGGTTCCTACCACCACCCACCCAGGGCTCTGCTGCCTCATTGCCCCAAAACATCCAGAGCAAATACGTCATGAGTAGTATACCGCTCAACAGCTTGCATCACCATGCATTTTTTGACAGGTTTCCATGCCCCGTGGGGGGCTTTTGTCCCACCCTTTCACCCCGTTTCCGTTGGTGCCGAAGTTTGGTGCCGTCGGCCATTTTGAAAAAAAAAATTAAAAATTGTGTGTGTGTTTGAATGGGGGAAGTGTTGTGCTTGGATACATTGAGAGAAAAAGGTTGAAAGACTAGAGTGAGAGAATTTGTAAAGCTAAAAAGGAAAGTTTAGAGAACAAAGGGTTAAAAGGCTAGAGTGAGGGAAGTTTATTGAAAAAGGTGGCTGGTAAAGGTATGCTATAAAAGAATAGAAAATTGGATACATTGCAAGATTAGAGATTGGGTAAGTTTATTGGCTGTGATTGCGTAAGGAGCTCTGTTATTAAAGAATAGAGTGTTGTGTGACAGACCCAGACCAGTGGGGTACAGGAGTCTGGTAGAGGGCAAATATACTGGTTACTGGATGAGTAGTTTTCTGTTCCCTGAGTGACCAGAGCAGGGGCTGCACTAGAGTAATCAGGAAGCTGCTAGAACCAGTTCAGGCAGGCTAATTAGGACACCTGGAGCCAATTAAGAAGAAGCTGCTAGAATCAATTAAGGCAGGCTAATCAGGGCACCTGGGTTTTAAAAAGGAGCTCACTTCAGTTTGTGGTGCGAGTGTGAGGAGCTGGGAGCAAGAGGCGCAAGGAGCTGAGAGTGAGAGGGTGTGCTGCTGGAGGACTGAGGAGCACAAGCGTTATCAGACACCAGGAGGAAGGTCCTGTGGTGAGAATAAGGAAGGTGTTTGGAGGAGACCATGGGGAAGTAGCCCAGGGAGTTGTAGCTGTCATGCAGCTGTTACAGGAGGCTCTATAGACAGCTGCAGTCCACAGGGCCCTGGGCTGGAACCCGGAGTAGAGGGCGGGCCCGGGTTCCCCCCAAACCTCCCAATTGACCTGGACTGTGGGTTCTTCCAGAGGGGAAGGTCTCTGGGCTGTTCCCCAACCCACATGGTGAATCTCTGAGGGAAGAAAATCCGCCAATAAGCACAGGACCCACCAAGATAGAGGAGGAACTTTGTCACACTGGTGTCAGGGGTGGGATCTTGGGGTGCACAGCGTGGCGGAAGAAGGAGGGTGATTTAAAACAACAACAACAACAACAAAAACAAACAAAAAAAAGGGAGAGGGTTTATTTTTTTTCACCACAATGGATGACGTAGTACGGGCACTGATACAAGCTACGGCGGCCCAGCAGGAGGCTACCTGTGTCCAGGCAGCCGCCCAACAGGAGGCAGTGCAGCTGCAGCAAGAGACTAATCGCCTGCTGATGGACCAGGCTGCTCAAGACCGAGCTATGCTGCGGGAACTGGTAAACCAGGTAAAGTCCCTTACAGAGCTGAATCGTGGCCATGATGGGACGCGGCTCCTACGGGCCAGCCATTGGCGGCAGAAAATGACACGGGAGGATGATGTAGAAGCCTACCTTCTGGCCTTTGAGAGGACAGCCCTACGGGAGGCCTGGCCTCGAGATCAGTGGTCTGGCATCCTTGCCCCATTCCTGTGTGGGGAGGCCCAGAAGGCCTACCATGATCTGCCTGAAGAGGCTGCGGCAGATTACACCCAGCTGAAAGCAGAGATCCTGGCCAGATCTGGGGTAACGACAGCAGTGCGGGCCCAGCAGTATCATGGTTGGAGGTACCAGGAAGACAAAACCCCGCGGTCCCAATTGTATGACCTCATCCATCTCGCACGAAAGTGGTTTCAAACAGAGTCCTGGAGTCTGGAAGAGATACTAGCGGTTCTGGTCATCGACCGATATATGAGGGGACTACCACCAGACCTTCGTGCCTGGGTAAGCCAGAACGAACCCTCCACCTATGACGAGGTTGTCGCCCTGGTAGAGAGGCGAAGGACAGCGAGGGAGCTGACCCGACCAGTTAAGGAAGAGGCACCCCGGGTTAAACTAGCAGCACCAAGCCCTAAAGTTCGGGTGACTGGACCACCAGGAGGGCCCAGGTGGAAAAAGAGAGAGGCTGAAGGCCCATCAGAGGCCACAAAGAGTCGGAGCATTGAGGGAGAAGAGGATCGTGATGTTAGACTGCCCAAACCAAGAGACCGGGGAATGCCTAGGGCTCCATACAGATGTTATGCCTGCGGGGAGTGGGGACACATAGCTACAGTGTCCCAATGCTGAGGAGCCTATGCAGTGTAACCTGGGGAACTGGGCAGATCCATGCTCCCTAATCCACCTTGTGGGGGTCTCACTAACCCCACATATGTATACCAGACCAGTGAAACTAAATGGGGTAGGGACCACGGCACTGGTTGATTCGGGGAGTGCTATCACTCTTATCTCAGGGAAGCTCGTGAAGCGTAGTCAGCTGCTGCAGGCTAAACGTATCGGGATAACATGCGTCCATGGGACAGTTAGTTACTACCCCACCATCCCAGTAAAAATCGAGATCCAAGGGAACACTACTGAGGTAGCAGCAGGTGTAGTCCCTAAACTCCCATACCTGGTGCTCATAGGGAGGGACTTCCCAGGGTTTGGAAACTTACTCCCAGTAGGGGGATTGGAGAAAGATGGGGACCCTAAAATTGGTGAGGCATCCACAGCAGACTGTCAACCCCCAATCTTCTCTGAAATATCCCCAGATTTGTTCTCCACTCCCAGACAGGGTAGAAAGACAAAAAGGGAAAGAAGGGCAGCTAAGGCCTTGGGAACCCGAATACTGACCCAAAGCCAGAGGGTCGCTCTTGTAGGTAGGCGGATCCGCGCAGCTGAAAAGGAGGCCACGCAGGAGGGAGAAGCACCTGAGTCTGACCTCCACCCTAACGCTTCTGAACCAGTAGAGGCAACAGAGACTGGGCCCCTCGATCTTGGGCAGATTAGCCCCAGGAGAGGAAATTTTGGATGGGACCAGGCAGAAGACCCAAGGTATGACAACATTAGGAAGGAGGTGACTGAAATAGATGGGGTCCACGTGGAAGGGAAAACCCAGGGACCAGGACCCTACTTCATAATGAAGAAGGATCTCTTGTACCAGGTTGCACCAGTACAGGGGCAGAAGGTACAGCAGATCCTAGTACCTCAAAAACACCAGAACGCTGTATTAAGTCTTGCTCATAGTCATCTTTTTGGGGGACATTTGGGGGTAGAGAAGACCCTGGCACGAGTCCTACGACGGTTCTTCTGGCCCGGAGTACATGAAGAAGTGCAGAGGTACTGTGCCTCCTGCCCGGAGTGTCAGCTGCACAGTCCCCGTCCCCACTTGAGGGCACCTTTAGTACCCCTTCCCATCATAGAGGTCCCCTTCGAGCGAATAGCCATGGACCTAGTGGGACCCCTGGAGAAGACGGCTCGGGGCCACCAATATATACTTGTTGTTTTGGACTATGCTACTCGCTACCCAGAAGCCGTCCCCCTGCGGAACACGGCCTCTAAAACTATAGCCAAAGAGCTGGTGGGGATCTTTGCCCGAATGGGGCTACCGAAGGAGATATTAACCGACCAAGGAACCCCATTTATGTCGAAGCTAATGAAGGACCTCTGTACGCTGCTCCATATACATTCCTGAGAACTTCGGTCTACCATCCGCAGACTGATGGGTTGGTAGAAAGGTTTAACCGAACCCTCAAGGCTATGATAAGGAAGGTGGTAAGTTGGGACGGGAAGGATTGGGACACCCTACTACCCTACCTTATGTTCGCTATCCGGGAGGTACCTCAGGCCTCAACTGGGTTTTCCCCCTTCGAGTTATTATACGGGCGTCACCCCCGTGGCATACTAGATATCGCCAAAGAGATCTGGGAAGAGGAACCCAGTGAGGGGAGAAATATAATAGAGCATGTAATGCAGATGCGAGACCGGATAGCCCGGGTTACCCCTATTGTATGGGAACATTTGGAGAAGGCACAGGAGGCCCAGCGAACCCATTACAATCGCCCAGCAAAAGTGCGACAGTTCCAACCAGGGGATCGGGTTATGGTGTTGGTACCCACGGCAGAAAGCAAGCTTCTGGCCCAATGGCAGGGGCCCTATGAGGTGGTTGAACCCGTGGGGGAAGTAACCTACAAGGTGCGGCAGCCAGGATGCAGAAAACAAAAACAGATTTATCACGTTAACCTTCTGAAACCCTGGCATGCACAAGAGGCATGCACAACGGTCCAAAAACCCAGGAAAACAAGCCTTCCAAACAGGTGAGAGTGTCTCCCGATTTAACACCAGACCAGAAGAATGAGGTGTCTGAGATGATCTTCCAGAACCAAGATGTGTTCTCGACAAAACCGGGTCGAACAACCGAGACATATCAACACATCGTCATGAACCCTGGGGCCAGAGTAACAATGAGGCCCTATCGGGTGCCAGCGGCAAAAAGGGAGGAAATAAAAGCAGAAGTAAAAAAAATGCTGGAGTTGGGGATCATCGAAGAATCCCACAGTCAGTGGTCCAGCCCAGTCGTGCTGGTGCCCAAACCTGATGGCACCACAAGATTTTGCAACGACTTCCAACGACTAAACGAAGTATCCCAGTTCGACGCGTACCCCATATCTCACATAGATGAGCTAGTGGACCGTCTGGGGAATGCCCGGTACTTGACTACCCTAGACTTGACAAAGGGGTACTGGCAGATTCCCCTTGCGGAAGACGCAAAGGAAAAGACTGCGTTCTCTACACCAGAGGGTCTTTTTTCAATATACTGTCCTCCCTTTTGGACTACATGGGGCCCCAGCTACCTTCCAGCGCCTCATGGACAAGCTATTACGCCCGCATAACAGTTATGCTGCTGCCTACTTGGACGATGTGGTCATTCATACCCCAGACTGGGAAACCCACCTGGAGAAGGTGGAGGCAGTCCTCGATACCTTCAGGCGAGCTGGCCTTACAGCAAACCCTGCCAAGTGCGCTGTAGGGTTTACGGAGGCCAAATATCTTGGCTACGTTGTGGGAAAAGGTCTGGTAAAACCCCAAGTGAACAAGTTAGAGGCCATCCAAAACTGGCCCCGACCAAGTCGCAAGAAACAAGTCCGGGCGTTCCTAGGTGTGGTGGGGTATTACCGACGATTTATCCCCCACTTTGCCACAAGGGCAAGCCCCCTGACAGACCTAGTGAAAGCCCGTGGACCTGATCTGGTGAGATGGTCTGACACAGCAGAGGAAGCATTCACAGACCTACGGACTGCCCTCTGCAGTAACCCCGTACTGATAGCCCCTGATTTCACCAAGGAGTTTATCCTGCAGACGGATGCATCGGAAGTAGGGTTGGGGGCCGTTCTATCACAGATGGTCGGGGAGGAGGAACACCCAATTCTATACCTCAGTCGGAAACTCCTTCCAAGGGAACAAAAATATGCAGTGGTGGAGAGAGAATGCCTCGCTGTAAAATGGGCCATGGAAACATTGCGCTACTACCTGCTCGGGCGCAGATTTGTCCTCGTGACCGACCATGCCCCTCTTCAATGGATGCAGCGGAACAAGGAGAAGAACACAAGGGTGACCAGATGGTTCTTATCCCTCCAACCTTTCCAGTTCCATGTGCAACACAGAGCAGGGAGCCGTCATGGCAACGCCGATGGCTTGTCATGTGTGCACTGTCTGGCGTCCCAAGCTGCCCAACCCCTTGGCGTTGAGCAGGGGGGAGGGATATGTGACAGACCCAGACCAGTGGGGTACAGGAGTCTGGTAGAGGGCAAATATACTGGTCACTGGATGAGTAGTTTTCTGTTCCCTGAGTGACCAGAGCAGGGGCTGCACTAGAGTAATCAGGAAGCTGCTAGAACCGGTTAAGGCAGGCAGGCTAATTAGGACACCTGGAGCCAATTAAGAAGAAGCTGCTAGAATCAATTAAGGCAGGCTAATCAGGGCACCTGGGTTTTAAAAAGGAGCTCACTTCTGTTTGTGGTGTGAGTGTGAGGAGCTGGGAGCAAGAGGCGCAAGGAGCTGAGAGTGAGAGGGTGTGCTGCTGGAGGACTGAGGAGCACAAGCGTTATCAGACACCAGGAGGAAGGTCCTGTGGTGAGACTAAGGAAGGTGTTTGGAGGAGGCCATGGGGAAGTAGCCCAGGGAGTTGTAGCTGTCATGCAGCTGTTACAGGAGGCTCTATAGACAGCTGCAGTCCACAGGGCCCTGGGCTGGAACCCGGAGTAGAGGGCGGGCCCGGGTTCCCCCCAAACCTCCCAATTGACCTGGACTGTGGGTTTTCCCAGAGGGGAAGCTCTCTGGGCTGTTCCCCAACCCACATGGTGAATCTCTGCGGCAAGAAAATCCACCAATAAGCGCAGGACCCACCAAGATAGAGGAGGAACTTTGTCACAGTTGGTATTACTGAACACCGGCAGAGCGAAACATTTTACCCCACCGAGTGCTTGTGCTTCGAGACATTGAGCAAGGCTTGCTGTTGGTAAAGGGCAGGTTATTAGAGACTTGAGTGCTGGTGTTACTGAACACAGCAGAGCAAAGCATCCTACCCCATTGACTGTCGGTAGTGAAATGATCGCTGTTTTGGGCCGCGCTTCTGGGAAGCTAGCCCCTCCATTTGGTGGAGCAATCAGAGGCTGTTTTACAGTTAGGTCACAGAATGCACTTGTTGAACCAATCCTGTAGGCCCAAGATTTTAAACAAGAGCCTTTTAGAAATGGACTATTGCGAAGTGGGCTATTTGAAAAACTCTAACCAAGGAGCATTTGACCGTGTGTATAAAGCCACGTATTTTTGTGAGCGGAGATTTAAAACCAGGAGCCTAGACACAAAGACATGTCCATGTACAAGACACCTACAGAAGCCAAGAAGTTGGAATTGTCCTTGGAGGCACCAGGGCGTGTTCAAAAGAGAAGGCCCCTTTGCGCTTGTTTTGCTAACGAGGCAGGACCATTGCCGAACCCCATGTTTCATCCTGAAATTGAACCGAAGAAACAGGAAGCCTTTATGGAGCCACAGCTCTTTGTAAAAGAAAAAAAGGATAAAGTGCGAAAAAATCTGTTGAGGGCTTTGGAGGAAGCAGAGTTGAAGGCAGAGGTAAGACCCCTTTGTAATTTTTCATTAATTTTTTTATAAAAATGTTTTATAAATATTGATGGTTAAATATTTTTGTTTATAATAGGGAGGAATGGAAGAAGAGTCTATATACGAGGACATGGCAACCGATGGACCGACGGAGGAGAGTGATGTTGAGAACCAACCGATAGACCCCGAGTCGTGGAAAGACGATGACGTTGTTACTGGCAGAGCAACAGAAGCGCATGATGAGGTAAAAGCAGCTTAAATTATTTGAAAGAAAAGAAAACATATTTATGTAAGACACCGGATAAACGCTTGGCTTGCGGATCAAGAGGCTTACACTTTACATAAACCGGCAAGGCTTAAATTTAAAAGAAATAAAATGGTTGTGTCTGATGTGTACGCGCAATGGCAGGCGAATTTGGTTGACATGGCCTCCTATTCTAACCACAACAATGGTCGTAAATATATTTTATCTAAATATGCCTGCTATTGCGCGTCCACATCAGACACAACCGTTTTATTTCTTTTAAATTTAAGCCTCCACAAGCCAAGCGGCAACCTGCTTTCTGCTTAAAGTTTTACGGTGTCTTTTAGTGGCCTGAAATAAGGGGGTTACACCCCCAAAACTTCCAACTTCTCCGGGAGAGTAATAAATTTTCTTTAGCAATCTCGCCATGTTTAACCCGTCTTGCTTTAAAACACCGTATACACAAGATTCAGTTTTTGCTTTTGTTTTTATTTAATACAGAAGCGTCTATACACATCTTACTGACTGATCCCGGTTTGTAAGTACTGACGTGGGGAGCAAATGTTTCACCTGCAGAGGCAGGTCTAACCCAGTCAAGGGCCGGGAGTTGGAACCAGACGAATTCGGACTGGAAACAAGATGGAAAACGTCTAACAGTGAGGGGGGATTGTCCCCAGGGTCATGGCGGATTCGCTATCAGTGACAAGTGTTAAATCCAGACGAGTTGGGTTCCTACCAGATCTGCTATGGGAATGGTGTGGGGGGCAGGTCTCTGGCCTGGGCTAGGGGGGTCAGGCTGGATGGGACCCATGGGCCCGTCTGAGCTAGGGAAGGGCAGTGAGGCCAGGCAGCGTGGATTCGCCGCGGGGTTAGGGCAGCTTGGGAGAGCCCACGGGGCGGCTGGGACGAGCCAGGCTGGAGTCGGACTTTCCTGGCAGAAGCAACGGTGCTTGTTTTCCGTGGCCTCCAGGAGGCCTGTCTCGGTTTGGCCACATGTGGTCGTGGCCGGGGCACCAGCAGGGCTTCAAAGCCCGTCTGCTCACGCCCGGCCCCGCAGCCCCTACCGCTCATTATGAGTTTGTCTCTGTACCTCTGGGGTCATTCCCAGAGCCAGGCAGCCGTCAGGGGTGACCTCCATCGATGTCTCCCTCCCAGGGGGGGTCTTCACTCCCTTGCACCCACCGGGTGGCTATGCATAATAAATTGTGGAAACTGAGTCACACGGCTAGTTCACTCTGAAATTTCTGCAATCCCTGGGTTCTCCACGCCTAACATCTTATCTGCCCTTTTGGATGGCGGCTGCCCCACCTTCCCGTTTCTCGGAAACACCCAGTCCACCCAGATATCAGCGTCATTCATTATAATTATAGGCCTGTTTGTCTGAAACAGATCCAGGGCGAGATAATGGAGCAGCTGATACAGGGACTCAATTAACAAATAATTAAGAGGGCGTAATGTAATGAATTCCACTGTCACGTTATTGACATGAACTGGGACCATATAGATCATTGTTGCAATCAAGGTCCTGGAGTGGCACCAAAACTGGTATAAAGGGGGTCAAATAAGATGTTTAAGACCAGGCTATGGGTTGCTGGTTATGATTATGCCATCTGGGTGCATGGATCATTTTTGTAGTTGAAGTTATGAATATTGTATTTCTACCTGTGTTTCACACTTGGGCTGTGCTTCTGGGTGACACCCCAGACAAGTTGGTGTTAGCTCTGCCTAGCCTGCTTGATGGCCCATTAAGGACCATCAGCTACAACTGACCCATTGAGAGAAGGCAGATACGCCTTGTGACTCAGCAAGGCAGGGACCTGCCGAGGTGACTCCAGACTCCCTTTTGCTGTAGTTCTCCACAGTAAGGACAAAGAGGTGTCCTTACACCGGGAGGAGACTATAAAAGGCAGCTGCAGCTCCTCCATCCTGTCGTCAATCCTGCGTCTCACCTCTGGAGGGACTTTGCTACAAACGGAAGCTCTGAACAAAGGACTGAAGGACCCGTCCCAGCCGGGGATGTCCCAGAGACTTGATTTGAACCTGCAGCTTATCCCATCCCGGCTACAAGCCTGAACCAAGAACTTTGCCATCACTGTATGTAACTGAATCCATGTAACCAATTCTAGCTCTCATCCAGATCTTTTCCTTTTATGAATAAACCTTTCGATTTTAGATTCTAAAGGATTGGCAACAGCGTGATTCGTGGGTAAGATCTGACTTGTCTATTGACCTGGGTCTGGGGCTTGATCCTTTGGGATCGGGAGAACCTTTTTCTTTTACTGGGGTATTGGTTTTCATAACCATTCGTCCCCATAACGAGTGGCACTGGTGGTGATACTGGGAAACTGGAGTGTCTGAGGGAATTGCTTGTGTGACTTGTGGTTAGCCAGTGGGGTGAGACCGAAGTCCTCTCTCTCTGGCTGGTTTGGTTTGCCTTAGAGGTGGAAAAACCCCAGCCTTGGGCTGTAACTGCCCTGCTCTAAGCAATTTGTCCTGTATCCATACTCTGTTGGGTCCCACCAAAGGCAGCATCACTACAGTGGCGTAGTCGGTAGGACCCACAGAACCAGGGCAATGAAGCTTTGGGTCAGAACCCCAGGCTATCCACATTTGAATTTTGGTATTGAGAGTTTGGTTGGTGAAAGAGCAGTTGCAATGGGTGAGCAAAGAGCATATGAGGGACTTGACAAGAAAGCCCCGGAAGATTTGTGTTCAGAGAAGGGGATAAGCTTTAGAAAGAAAGCTGCAAACCAAGAACTGAGAGATCTGTTAATAGCCAGTGATCAGGAGGCAGGAGCACAGCCCTTACCTGGTACAACAGAAGCTGCAGAAAAGGTTGGAATGCAAAAGGCAGCAAGTAAACTGCAGCTTGAGCATGAACAGAAACTAGCAGACATTGGATGGCTGGAAAAGCAAAAGGTAGCCGAGATACAGAGAGAAGCTGATGAAAGGAAGAAGAAAGCTTACCAGATGCAACAGGACATGGCCTGATTTCAGCTCCAAGTCAGAAAAGCTGGGGAAGAACAGCAGAAATTGTATCCTCTTGAAAGTCCAGTTTCTAATGATGTTGGTCTGTTGTATAACTCTGAGCAGTTGTCTGGGTGTAACCGAATGTACCCCGTAAGCTGTGCCAATGCTCGGTATGGGAGTGGTAATGGAAAATTCATAGAGAGTGTGAATGTTGTAGTCCTCTATGAGTTTACTGTATGCGTGCCTTTAGCCAGAATCCACCTTGAATGGAATGGGACTCAGCATGAAGTTATAGCTGAGGTAAGGGGGTTATTGCCTAAGGATCTTTTGATTGGGGAAAACGTTAAAGCTTCGTTCAGTCCAGGTAGCCAGAGCCAGTCACAGGACAGGAATGATCTTAAACCTGTGTCTGTTGTGGGCAATGATTTGCCTGGGGAGGGTTTCTCCAAAGGTTTGTCTGAGGAGAAGAGCTGTTTGTCTGTAAATGAAGTGTCTGAGGCCTGGTCTACACTACGAGTTTAGGTCGACTTTAGCCGCGTTAAATCTAATTAAGCCTGGACACGTTTACACGACGAAGCCCTTTCTTTCGACTTAAAGGGCCCTTTAAACCGGTTTCTTTACACCACCTCCGACGAGGGGATTAGCGATAAAATCGGCCTTAGGGGGTCGGAATTGGGTTAGTGTGGACGGAATTCGACGTTATTGGCCTCCGGGAGCTATCCCACAGTGCTTCATTGTGACCGCTCTGGACAGCACTCTCAACTCAGATGCACTGACCAGGTAGACAGGAAAAGCCCCGCGAACGTTTGAATTTCATTTCCTGTTTGCCCAGCGTGGAGAGCACAGGTGACCACGCAGAGCTCATCAGCACAGGTAACCGTGATGGAGTCCCAGGATCGCAAAAGAGCTCCAGCCTGGACCGAACGGGAGGTACGGGATCTGATCACCATCTGGGGAGATGAATCAGTGCTGGCCGAACTCCGAAGCAGTAAACGAAATGGCAAAATATTAGAAAAGGTCTCCAAGGCCATGAAGGACAGAGGCCATAACAGGGACGCACAGCAGTGCCGCGTGAAAATTAAGGAGCTACGGCAAGCCTACCACAAAGCCAGAGAAGCAAACGGAAGGTCTGGGGCAGAGCCGCAAACATGCCGCTTCTACGCGGAGCTGCATGCCATTCTAGGGGGTGCAGCCACCACTACCCCAACCGTGTGCTATGAGTCCCTCACTGGAGAAACACACAGGGAAGCGGGTTCGGGGTACGAGGAAGATGAGGATGGAGAGAACATAGATAGCTCACAGCAGCAAGGAAGCGGAGAAACCGGTTTCCCCAACAGCCAGGATATGTTTATCACCCTGGACCTGGAACCAGTAACCCCCGAACTCACCCAAGACCCTGTGGGCACACAGGGGACCTCTGGTGAGTGTACCTTTGTAAATATTACACATGGTTTAAAAGCAAGCGTGTTTAATGATTAATGATTAATTTGCCCTGGCAATCGCGGCCAGTACAGCTACTGGAAAAGTCTGTTAACGTGTATGGGGATGGAGCGGAAATCCTCCAGGGACATCTCCAGAAAGCTCTCCTTCATGTACTCCCAAAGCCTTTGCAAAAGGTTTCTGGGGAGGGCTGCCTTATCCCGTCCGCCATGGTAGGACACTTTACCACGCCAGGCCAGTAGCACGTAGTCTGGAATCATTGCATAACAAAGCATGGCAGCGTATGGTCCCGGTGTTTGCTGGCATGCAGACAACATCCATTCCTGATCGCTCTTTGTTATCCTCAGGAGAGTGATATCATTCACGGTCACCTGGTTGAAATGGGGCAATTTTATTAAGGGGACATTCAGAGGTGCCCCTTCCTGCTCTGCTGAACAGAAATATTCCCCGCTGTTAACCACGCGGTGGGGGGGAGGGGTGAAGTGACCATCCCAGAGAATTGGGTGTGGGGGGGAGGGGAGTTAGTTGGGTTTGTGCTGCATGTTAACCCTGAAACCGCAGCCCCTCCTTTTACATTGCAAACCCATTTTAAATGGCCAACCCAACGGGTGCTTGGTATGGTTAATGAGAGCAGTATTGTTTTAAACCATCCCCACTTGTTAACAAGGTTAAAAAAGCCAAAAGACTGTGTCTTACCATGGCTGCCTGCAAGCTGAAATCTGTGGCCTGGCACTGCGTGAGTGATCTCTCACACCAAACCGGCAGGCTCTCAATATAAGAGGAAAAATGCGACCTTGTAACGAAAGCACATGTGCTGTGTGGTGTGAACAGCAAAATCTAACGTGAAAGAGTGTACCCATTGTTCTCTAAAATGTATCTTTTTTAACCACCGCTCCCTTCTCCTCCACCAGCTGCAAATGTTTCTCCTTCACAGAGGCTAGTGAATATTCGAAAGCGGAAGCGAAGGACGCGTGACGAAATGTTCACTGAACTACAGACTGCCTCCCACGCTGACAGAGCACAGCAGAATGCGTGGAGGCAGTCAATGACTGATTTTAAAAAAGCCCAATATGAGCGAGAGGAGAGGTGGCGGGCTGAATCGCGGGCTGAAGAGGAGAAGTGGCGTCAGCTTGTAAACAGAAAGCAAGAGTCGATGCTCCGGCTGCTGGAGCATCAAACTGATATGCTCCTGCGTATGGTTGAGCTGCAGGAAAGGCAGCAGGAGCAGAGACCGCCGCTACAGCCCCTCTGTAACCAACAGCCCTCCCCCCAAGTCCCATTGCCTCCTCACCCAGACGCCCAAGAACACGGTGGGGGGGCCTCCGGCCACCCAGTCACTCCAGCCTAGATGATTTCCAGAGCAATAAGTTTTAAAGTTTTAAAGTGCAGTGTGTCCTTTTCCTTCCCTCCTCCCCCACCCATCCCGGGCTACCTTTGCAATTATCCCCCTAGTTGTGTGCTGAATTAATAAAGAATGCATGAATGTGAAGTAACAATGAATTTATTGCCTCTGCAAGTGGTGCTTGAAGGGGGGAGGGTAGGGGAGGGTGGGGTGCTTGGTTTACAGGGAAGTAGAGTTAACCGGGTGGGTGGGGGGGCGGAGATTTCATCAAGGAGAAACAAACAGAAGTTTCACACCGTAGCCTGGCCAGTCACAAAACTAGTTTTCAAAGCTTCTCTGATGCGCATCGCGCCCTGCTGTGCTGCTCTAACCGACCTGGTGTCTGGCTGCGCGTAATCAGCGGCCAGGCGATTTGCCTCTACCTCCCACCCCGCCATAAATGTCTCCCCCTTACTCTCACAGATATTGTGGAGCGCACAGCAAGCAGCAATAACAATGGGGATATTCTTTTCGCTAAGGTCTGAGCGAGTCAGTAAGCTGCGCCAGTGCGCTTTTAAACGCCCAAATGCACATTCCACCACCATTCGGCACTTGCTCAGCCTGTAGTTGAACAGGTCCTGACTCCTGTCCAGGCTGCCTGTGTACGGCTTCATGAGCCATGGCATTAAGGGGTAGGCTGGGTCCCCAAGGATCACGATAGGCATTTCAACATCCCCAACGGTTATTTTCTGGTCCGGGAAGAAAGTCCCTTCCTCCAGCTTTCGAAACAGAACAGAGTGCCTGAAGACGCGAGCATCATGTACCCTTCCCGGCCAGCCCACGTTGATGTCGGTGAAACGTCCCTTGTGATCCACCAGGGCTTGCAGCAGCATTGAAAAGTACCCCTTGCGGTTTATGTACTCGGTGGCTTGGTGCGCCGGTGCCAAGATAGGGATATGGGTTCCGTCTATCGCCCCACCACAGTTTGGGAATCCCATTGCAGCAAAGCCATCCACTATGTCCTGCACGTTTCCCAGAGTCACTACCCTTGATATCACCAGGTCTCTCATTGCCCTGGCAACTTGGATCACAGCAGCCCCCACAGTAGATTTGCCCACTCCAAATTGATTCCCGACTGACCGGTAGCTGTCTGGCGTTGCAAGCTTCCACAGGGCTATCTCAACTGTGAGGGCTGCTCTCATCCTGGTATTCTGGCGCTTCAGGGCAGGGGAAAGCAAGTCACAAAGTTCCATGAAAGTGCCCAGACCTGCAACACGATGCGGTCCCACCAGTCTGTGCTTGTTTCCCGGGCCCAGAATCGGCGTTCCACGGCATGAACCTGCCCCAGTAACACCATGATTTCCACATTGAGAGGTCTAGGTCCATGTCCATTTCCTCATCACTGTCGTCGCCGCGCTGCAATCGCCTCCTCCTCGGCTGGTCCCGGTTTTGCTTTGGCATGTCCAGGCTCTGCATATACTCCAGGACAATGCGCGTGGTGTTCATAGTGCTCATAATTGCCGCGGTGATCTGAGCGGGATCCATGATCCATGATCCCAGTGATAGCTATGGCGTCTGGTCTGAAAAAAGGTGCGAAACTAGTATCTGAAAGACCAGGGGAGGGAGGGAGGGAGGGAGGGGCGAGTGACGACATGGCGTACAGGTACAGGGAATTAAAATCAAGAAAGGTGGCTGTGCATCAGGGAGAAATACAAACAACTGTCACACAGAATGCACCCCCCCCCCCCCCAGAGATTGAACTCCTAAGCCTGGGTTTAGCGGGCCGTTGATTTGACGGAGGGAAGGAAATGAATACAGAACAAATCTATTTTTTACATCTTAAGACGACAGTGCAGCATGACTGATAGCCCTCGGCATTTTCTGGGTGCTTGGCAGCAAATACTGGGCGCTTACCAGTATGATGATGACGGATACCAATCATAATATACTATTTATTGCCAAAAGGCAAGGGGTTGCTGCTGTGTAGCAATGTAGCCCTACGTGTGCCAGCCACATGTCTGCCAGCACCCAGATCGCCCTCGGCCTTTTCTGGGTGCTTAGCAGACAATACTTGGCAGAAAATAGTATACTATGACTGATAGCCATCATTGTCCGACGAGGACGGTTAAAGGCAAGGGGTTGCTGCTGTGTAGCAATGTAGCCCCACGTGTGCCAGCCATATGTCTGCCAGCACCCAGATCGCCCTCGGCCTCTTCTGGGTGCTCAGCAGACAATACTTGGCAGAAAATAATATACTATGACTGATATCCATGATTGTCCGACGAGGACGGTTACCAGTCGTAATAAACCATCTACTGCCAAAAGGCAAGGAGCTGGTGCAATGCAGCCCTATGGCTGCCAGCCCCACAGCTATCAGCATCCCGATCACCGATGAAGGGTACCAGTCATGCTGCACCATCTACCGCCAAAAGGCAGTTATCTGCTGCTGCTGTGTTTAGCAATGCAGTCCCACGTCTGCCGGCACCCGGATGACATATGGTGACGGTGAGCTGAGCTGAGCGGGCTCCATGCTTGGCGTGGTATGTTGTCTGCACAGGTAACCCAGGTAAAAAGGCGCGAATCTATTGTCTGCCGTTGCTGTGACGGAGGGGGAGGGGCCTGACGCAATGTACCCAGAACCCCCCGCGGCACTGTTTTGCATCATTCGGGCATTGCGATCTCAACCCATAATTCCAATGGGCGCCGGAGACTGCGGGAACTGTGGGATAGGTACCCATAGGCACCCATAGTGCAATGCGCCGGAAGTCGACGCTAGCCTCGGTACTGTGGACGCGGTCCACCGACTTCATGCACTTAGAGCATTTTATGTGGGGACACACACAATCGGCTGCATACAACCGGTTTCTATAAAACCGGCTTCTATAAATTCGACCTAATTTTGTAGTGTAGACATAGCCTTAATGTCGGTCTAATGTCTCAGAAGTAAATTTGAAGTTAGATCAAGAGCAGGAAGATCCCATTGGTCAGGAAAATGTTTCTTGGGAGCAGATTAAAGTGGCTGGTCAGGTGGAAGCCCTACCTGAGGAGGGAAAGGGGAGATCTTTGATGGGTGATGGATTGTTGGCTAGTACAGCTTGTAAAAGTGAACCTGGACAGGGTAACTGTGATTTGCTGGCAGTAGCTCAGTGTAGTGAGAAGAGCAGCAGTTTATCTGTTGGGAGTGGCCATGTGCCTGGTAAGGAAAGTTTGGATGAGCCCAGGCAGCCTGGTGAGCTGATGGCTTTATCTAGTCAGCAGTTTGGGAAGACAGGGAGAGTGGAAGATGAGTGTCCCTATCCCTTACCTGTTTCCTGTGTGAAGAATAGTGACAGTGAAGGAAATGTGCCTGTGTCTGTCAGGGGTATTGAATTGCCTATGGAGGAAGCTACCTTGGTCTCCAAGCAGTTGTCTGTGCACAGCCCTGTGTGCTGGGACAAGGGAAATGAAATCCCAAACTGTGTGTCTGGTGAAGGAGAATGTATCTCCAGCTCTTCTTTGTCTGTGGAGCAGACGGAAGGTGCCTTTCAGCCTGTGATGGTTGAGAATAGTGCAGTTGTCTCAGAGTTGGTTCTGGATTTAACTAAAGCCCAGGAAGGGAATGGTCCTAAGTCTGTGTCTGCTGGGGAGAATGGCACTGGAACTAGGTTACATCCAGTTAGTGTCATGGCAAAATCCCAGAGACCAGACAATTCTGGTGCTTGTATTTTACCTGTTGCTAATGTGTGGCTGGAAAAGGGTGTAGCAACTCTGTCTGATCAGGGTGATATCCTAGCCAGGGCACGAGGAGAGCAGAAGGGTGGTTTGATTGTGTTACCTACTGATGTTGCAAAAACTTGTAGCAAGAAGGAAAAGATTCCTGAGCTTGTGTGTGGCGAAGGAAACGAGAATGCTTCTGACCTTTCATCTAGTGAGTCTATGAGTTTGCCTGTGTGTCACGGAGTGTGGGGGGACACAAGGCCCTGCACCCCCGGCTTCCTGCGGTTCACCATGACTCTCAGCCAGCCAGTAAAGCAGAAGGTTTATTCAGACGACAGGAACACAGTCCAAGACAGGTCTTGCAGGCACAGACAACAGGACCACACCCAGTTAGGTACATCTTGGGGTCCCAGGGGCACCACCACCGCCATTGGGGGGGCAGAGCCCCATCTGGGCTCCCTCCATTACCAGCCAGCTCCTGAAACTCTCTCCCCAGCGTCTCCTCCCACAGCCTTTGTCCAGTTTCCCGGGCCAAGGTGTCACCTGGCCTCTAACCCCTTCCTGGGTTCTCATGTTACATGCTCAGGTATTCTCCCTCATGGCCAGTCTCCCATCCCCCAATGCAGACCGTCCTAGCCACACTCCCCTGCAACCTTCCCAGCCAACACTCCCCACTCAGCATTCACAGACCACATTAAGAACAGTCCCAGTTCGTCACACTGTGTAAGCAGAGTCAGGATGAGCTCTCCCCTGACATCTGGTGGTGAATTGTGGAAAAGAACTTCAGGGGCTGATCTTGTTTGCATAGGCACACCCACCTTGCCTAGCATGAACCCACAGCCGCCCAAATGGTCACTTGGGCTGCTGTGGGATCCCCAGTTTCTCTGTTATTGGGGCAGGAAGAATAAAGTGTTGTTACCCTGATTATGTGAATCAAGGCCAGTGGAACTGTTTTATGACAGAGGGACTCGCCATCAACTAAGTAGCACTCGCTAGACAAGGGACATGGGTTCCAAAACCTAGTGAATTGAGAGAGGCCTGAAATATCAATTGCACTCCCTTGTCTCTCTACTGTGGAATATCAGAGCTCATTTTAATTCTATTAGGAGTCTAGTTACAGGCTGCTGAGCTGAATTCACTTTGGGCCAATGGTTCACCAGCACTGAAGCTCCCCTAGTACAAGCTGAAATCACTAAAGAGCTGAAATCTCTGAGTGCTGGGGGGGGGCTGAAGTTATGTTGTTGAGCGGTTGGTGGAGCAGAGCAGTTCACGGAAGGGCTGGAGCGGCTCACGGGACGGAGGGTGGAGCGGAGCAGCTGCGGCAGAACCCCATGGAGAAGCGGGGCAGTCGGCCTCGGACCACGTAAGGTGCCCCTTAACACCGCTGCGCCTCCCCCCCCCTCCACAGGCTGGGAGGTAAAACTCTGCAGATAACTTTTGAACTCTGGGAAACTGGAGTGTCTAAGGGAATTGCTGGTGTGACGTGTGGTTAGCCAGTGGGGTGAGACCGAAGTCCTCTCTGGCTGGCTGGTTTGCTTTGCCTTAGAGGTGGAGAAACCCCAGCCTAGGGCTGTAACTGCCCTGCTCTAAGAGATTTGTCCTGAATTGGCACTCTCCGTTGGGTCCCGCCAGAACCAGCACCGTTACAGCCACTCAGCGGGGCTGTGTGGAAAATGGAGCCCGTCCTGCTACTTTGAGGCCTTTTGTCAGAGCTATTACAAAATTGGGTGATCAAGATAATAGCGCTGCTGTAACAACCGTAGATGCCTGGGAGGCGACTGACTGCGTGCCGCACGGCATCCGGATTGAAAAACTAGACCGGCCTCAAATGAACATAGGAAACGGATTCAAAATTGGCTAACTGATGGCTCTCCGAACGGAATCGGAAATGGGACATCGTCAGCGAGCCGGGGTGTTTCCAGTGGGCTCCCGAAGGGCTCGGTTCCTGGCCCAACGCTGGTTAACTGCTTTATCGAAGAGCCGGAAGAAAACATAAAATCACCCCTGAGAAAGTTTGCAGATGACCCAAAGAATCAGGGGAGTGGGGAATAAGGAAGAGGCCGGGGCACTGGTCCGGAGCGATGTGGATCACAAGTCATCGATGGCTATTAGCTAGGCTGGGCAGGGATGGTGTCCCTAGCCTCTGTTTGCCAGGAGCTGGGAATGGGCGACAGGGGATGGATCACTTGGTGATTATCTGTTCTGTTCATTCCCTCTGGGGCACCTGGCTCTGGACGCTGTCTCTCGCCATAACAAAGAGAAGGTGACAAGCCGGCTTAATCCCAGTCTGTCAGTACCTACGCGGGGAGCAAATATTACCCCCTTTCTGCTACAAACTGGTGTATTTCATGCTCTAGACCCCAGCCCTGGAACAGCACCTGACGCCGTTCCCCTCCATCGGAAATCTCACCCGGACACCAGCGCCCGCTGCCCAGGGAGCGACTCGGCCCCCAGCCCCGGTCCGAGGAGAAATCTGACCTCCTCGTGCCAACAGCTTCCCCCAAAAGACGTTTGCATCACCAAACTCACTAAGAGCCATGCAGCATTTCTCCCAAGCCTCAGCACTCGCTCGCTGTCACGGAGTGGGGGACGTCAGGGCCCTGCACCCCTCTTCCTGCGATTCACCGTGACTCTCAGCTAGCCAGTAAAACAGAAGGTTTATTGGACAGTAGGAACACAGTCTAAAACAGGGTTTGTAGGTACAGCCAGGACCCCATAGTCAAGTCCTTCTGGGGGGCAGGGAGCTTAGACCCCAGCTTGGGGTTCCCTGCGTTCCACCACCCAGCACCAAACTGAAACCAAAATCTCCTCCAGCAGCTCTCTTCCCCCCTCCCCCCAGCTCCTCCTCTCCTTTGTTCAGTCTCCCGGGCAGAAGATGTCACTTCTCCCACCCCCCCTCCTGGCTCAGGTTACAGCTCAGGGATCTTCCTTCAAGGGAAGTCCCCCTGTGACGAACTGGGACTGTTCTTGATGTGGCTTTTGAATGCTGAGTGGGGAGTGTTGGCTGGGAAGGTGGCAGGGGGGTTTGGCTAGGACGGTCTGCATTGGGGGATGGGAGACTGGCCGAGGGAGAATACCTGAGCACGTAACATGAGAACCCAGGAAGGGGTTAGAGGCCAGGTGACACCTTTGCCCGGGAAACTGAACAAAGGCTGTGGGAGGGGTTGCTGGAGGGAGAGTTTGGGGAGCTGGCTGATGATATGGCTGGGAGGCAGACGGGGCTCTGACCCCCCCCCCAAGGGGCTGTGGTGCCCTGGGACCCCAAGATGCACCTAATTGGGGGGGATCCTGTTGTCTGTGCCTGCAAGACCTGTCTTGGAGTGTGTTCCTGTCGTCAGAATAAACCTTCTGCTTTACTGGCTGGCTGAGAGTCATAGTGAATCGCAGGAAGCCGGGGGTGCAGGGCCTTGCGTCCCCGCACACTCCGTGACAACTGGTGGTAGCGGTGGGATGTACTGCACCCCGTGGACAGTGCTTCCTGCAGTAAGTGACTGGGGAGCAGTAAAACGAAGGGGGATTGATGGGGACCAGGTGGGCTGAAGAGTCAGAGAGATACAGTTTCAGGGGGGGATTAATCCCTGGGAGTGTGTGACCAGAGAGAAGGACTGTTGCAGTAACAGGGTCCCCCGGGGGATCGCAGCGAGCGGTCCCGGGGCGGGGGAGTCTGCAGCTCGACCCTGGCAGAGAGGGGGTGACCTGAAGAGGGGCTGGCACACTAGGGGTCCCCCTGGAACGGTGGAAAGCGGAGAGCACAGGCTGGCGAGTGGCCAGCCGGAGGATGTATGCTAAACGCCTTAAGAGCGACCTGGTGGAGCTGTGCAGGCAGCGGGGGCTGCGCATTGGGAGGTCCACCAAAGAACAGCTCATTGCCCAGCTGGAGGAGAGGGATCGCTTGGATGAACCGAGCCCTGTCCCTAAGAGAAGCCGCCCGGCGGATGCAGCGTGAGCCCCGGGGACTGACATGGCTGGGAGGGGTCAGACTGCTGCCGAGGACATCCCGAGACCCTGCCTACCTATACCTAGGGGAAGGGTTGGGGGAAGCCCAGCGAATACCGAGGGCACCCTGACCCCAGCGGCCAGCAGGGGATCGCGGAGCTCCCCGTCCCGGGAGCGGATGCGACTGGAATGTGACAGGGAGCTGAGACTGAAAGAGCTCGAGTTAAGGCAGCAAGAACTGAAGCAGGAGCGGGAAGAGAAGGAGAAACAAAGTCAACATGAGTGGGACCAACGTCAGCATGAGCTCGAACTGGCCAGGCTGAGGAGCAGTGGGGCCCCGGCTGCGGTGAGCGAGGGGGGACCCAAGACTGCAAAGAGCTTTGATAAGTGCTTCCTGGCCCAGCGTAAGGAGGGGGAGGACATGGATACCTTCCTGACGGCCTTTGAGAATACCTGAGAGCTGCTCCAGGTTGACCCTGCAGACAGGCTCCAGTTTCTCATCCCCTCACTGGACCCCACAGTACAAAGTGCCACAAGTACTCCTGTTATTTTCATCCCCTCACTGGACCCCACAGCCAGGGAGGTGTACAGCCGACTGAAAGGGGCAGAGACAGGGGACTACAAACTGTTCAAAAAGGCCCTGCTCCGCGAGTTTGGGCTGACCCCTGAGATGTACCGGACAAGGTTCCGGAGTCAGCGTAAAACCCGTGAGGTCACATACCTACAACTAGCCAACCGGGCGCAGGGGTATTCCCGCAAGTGGACAGCTGGGGCCCAAACTAAAGAGGACCTGCTTGACCTATTCGTACTGGAGCACGTGTATGAGCAGTGCCCATCCGACCTGAGGCAATGGTTGATGGACCAAAAGCCAGAGAACCCGCAGCACGCAGGCCAGTTGGCCGACGAGTTTGTGAACAGTCGGGCAGGGGATAACAGGGAGGAGTCCCAAAGGAACAGGCCCGTCACAACACAGAGAGAGAGTCACCGTGGGACCTCCCAGCGGGGAAATATGGAGAACCCCCACCAAAGGGGAACATCCAGCGTCAGGTCCATCCGACCCGCTTGAGGGGACCCCTGGGACATGGTCTGCTATCACTGTGACCAGAGAGGTCACATACGGGCCCAGTGCCCCAGGCTCAGGGACAGACTGAGCAGACCGAACCCACAGAGGGTTGACTGGGTAGAGACCCAGCCGGACGAGAGGCAGCATTCCCAGGGAAGGGGGGCTGGCAGCGTACCACCTGCTAAGGAGGGAGGAGAGCTCCAGGCCTGCTCCTCTGGGGGGCGGGATGCTCCAGACTCAGGGTTTTTGGTTTATACGGTGGGCGCAGGGCTGTCCCTCCGGAGAGAGTACCTTTTTCCCCTGGAGGTGGATGGGAGGAAGGTCAATGGATACTGGGATACGGGCGCAGAGGTGACGCTGGTCCGGCCCGAGGTGTTGGCCCCAGATCGGGTGGTGCCCAACACCCACCTGGCCCTGACGGGGGTGGGTGGGACACCAGTCAAGGTACCTGAGGCGAGGGTCCCTTATCTTCCGCAAGGAGGGATCTTTCTGCACCTCGGCCTGGAACTCAGCAGCTGGGACAGGGATGGCCACCTGCTCTTTCTCGCCGGCTGGGCCTGAAGCCGCAGCCTCCCTGAGCCGTGTCCCTGGGTGTTCCCTCCCCACCAGGTTAGGGTCCTGCGCCTCGGGCAAGGCACCCTCCCCAGGGCCAGGGCGCAGTGCTCCTCACCGGCTCTGACTGCGGGTCACAACCAGGGCACCCTGGGGGTTGCTTGGCCAGTCCTCCAGGTCCCCCCCCATCAACACCTCAGTGGGCAAATACGGGTGTACCCCCACGTCCTTGGGGCCCTCCTTGGCCCCCCACTTCAGGCGTACCCTCGCCACAGGTACCTTGAATGGGGTCCCACCCACCCCCGTCAGGGTCAGGTAGGTGTCGGGCACCACCCGATCTGAGGCCACCACCTCGGGCCGGACCAGTGTCACCTCTGAGCCCGTATCCCAGTATCCATTGACCTTCCTCCCATCCACCTCCAGGGGAACGAGGTACTCTCTCCGGAGGGACCGCCCCGCGCCCACCGTATAAACCAAAAACCCTGAGTCTGGAGCATCCCGCCCCGCAGAGGAGCAGGCCTGGAGCTCTCCTCCCTCCTTAGCAGGTGGTACGCTGCCAGCCCCCCTTCCCTGGGAGTGCTGCCTCTCGCCCGGCTGGGTCTCTACCCAGTCAACCCTCTGTGGGTTCGGTCTGCTCAGTCTGTCCCTGAGCCTGGGGCACTGGGCCCGTATGTGACCTCTCTGGTCACAGTGATAGCAGCCCATGTCCCGTGGGTCCCCTCGAGGGGGTTGGATGGACCTGACGCTGGATCTTCCCGTTTGGTGGGGTTTTTCCGTATTTTCCTGCTGGGAGGTCCCATGGTGACTCTCGCTCTGCGTTGTGGTGGGACTGTTCCTTTGGGATTCCTCCCTGTTATCCCCTGCCCGACTGTTCACAAACTCGTCGGCCACCTGGCCTGCGTGCTGCGGGTTCTCTGGCTTTTGGTCCATCAACCATCGCCTCAGGTCGGGTGGGCACTGCTCATACACGTGCTCCAGTACGAATAGGTCAAGCAGGTCCTCTTTAGTTTGGGCCCCAGCCGTCCACTTGCGGGCATACCCCTGTGCCCGGTTGGCTAGTTGTAGGTATGTGACCTCACGGGTTTTACGCTGACTCCGGAACCTTTTCCGGTACGTCTCAGGGGTCAGCCCAAACTCGCGGAGCAGGGCCTTTTTGAACAGTTTGTAGTCCCCTGTCTCCGCCCCTTTCAGTCGGCTGTACACCTCCCTGGCTGTGGGGTCCAGTGAGGGGATGAGAAACTGGAGCCTGTCTGCAGGGTCAACCTGGAGCAGCTCTCAGGTATTCTCAAAGGCCGTCAGGAAGGTATCCATGTCCTCCCCCTCCTTACGCTGGGCCAGGAAGCACTTATCAAAGCTCTTTGCAGTCTTGGGTCCCCCCTCGCTCACCGCAGCCGGGGCCCCACTGCTCCTCAGCCTGGCCAGCTCCAGCTCATGCTGACGTTGGTCCCGCTCATGCTGACGCTGTTTTTCCTTCTCTTCCCGCTCCTGCTTCAGTTCTTGCTGCCTTAACTCGAGCTCTTTCAGTCTCAGCTCCCTGTCACATTCCAGTCACATCCGCTCCAGGGACGGGGAGCTCCGCCGGGACGATCCCCTGCTGGCCGCCGGGGTAGGGGTGCCCTCGGTATTCGCTGGGCTTCCCCCAACCCCTCCCCGAGGCATAGGTAGGCAGGATCTCGGGATGTCCTCGGCAGCAGTCTGACCCCTCCCAGCCATGTCAGGCCCCGGGGCCCACGCTGCATCCGCCGGGCGGCTTCTCTCAGGGACAGGGCTCGGTTCATCCAAGCGATCCTTCTCCTCCAGCTGGGCAATGAGCTGTTCTTTGGTGGACCTCCCAATGCGCAGCCCCCGCTGCCTGCACAGCTCTACCAGGTCGCTCTTAAGGCGTTTAGCATACATCCTCCTGCTGGCCACTCGCCGGCCTGTGCTCTTCGCTTTCCACCGTTCCAGGGGGACCCCTAGTGTGCCAGCCCCTCTTCAGGTCACCCCCTCTCTGCCAGGGTCGAGCTGCAGACTCCTCCGCCCCTGGGACCACTCGCTGTGATCCCCCGGGGGACCCTGTTACTGCAACAGTCCTTCTCTCTGGTCACACACTCCCAGGGTTAATCGCCCCCTGAACCGTCTCTCTCTGACTCTTTGTAGGACTGATGAAGGAAATTGTTTTTAGTTGTTTACTTTATTAGTGTAGCTTCATGGGTGGAGTTTTATGAATGAAACAATATTCATTCGTGGAGCCGGTTGCCCCAGTGGCTGGCTAAATGACAGTTGAGATGCCTGTTAAGAGCCATAGCTGTTCAGTCAGCTGCCTTTGTAAGTTTCACTATCAATCCAATTCCTGCTTAAATCACTGAGACTTGCACTGTTTCAGTATTGTAATTTCTGTTCACCATTTATTACACTTGCCTACAGTGTAACTTCTGTTCACTGTTTGGCATCCATTATACTTGTCTATATTATAACTTCTGTTCACTGTTTGCCATATTGTAATTCAAACCCCATTTTAAAATGCTCACTCCATTTTGTAAGGGCTTGCTGCAACCTTCATTTTTGCAAACCCTGGTGTAATCTTATTAGTTTAGTTTAGATGTGTGAATGAGGTATGTATGGATGATGGAATCAACCTCCAGCCCCAGCCTGTCCTGATTAAATAGAGTTAAAACACCAAGGGCTGAAGATGCAGACAAGAGCCCTAACAAAGTAAGAAGAATCCACCCTAAAAAGAAAAGGTACAATAGAAGGAAGATCAAAGCCCGGTCCGAGGCTGAAAGTCATGTCTGCAATTGACGGGTGATCAATCACCAAACCCAGAGGCAGCGTGACACAGCAAGACCTATAGACTCTGGATTCAAACTAAAGCCTACAAAAAAGGATGGGTGAGATGGAAAACTTTGGGAGAAGGGTAACATTCTGCTGCCAACATGGAAGGGCATCGGTGCATTCCCAACAGAGACCCAGCTCGTCCTTGTGCCCGGCTTTCCTGGCCAGTTAGCCGCCACAAGCTACGAACCCAAGCTGCAAACTCAAGCTACAAACTCAAGCTACAAACTCAAGCAGGACTGGTAACTATGCAGCAGCTGCAGAACATCTGATGGATGTGTGTGTGTGTGTGTGTGTGTGTGTGTATAGGTATTAGGTATAATGTGTGTGTATAAGAAATAAGTAGTAATAGGAATAAGTAGCCAAACAACGTTGTTTACTGTTATCTTTTATAGTATTATTATATTTACAATAAATGTGGCATCTTTGCCTTATCCCTCTTAATAAGATCCTGCTAGTTTTTATTGGTATAACATCTTCAGCCCACCTGGTCCCCGTCAATCCCCCTTCGTTTTACTTCTCCCCAGTCACTTACTGCAGGAAGCGCCGTCCACAGGGTGCAGTAGATCCCACCTCTGCCACCAGTTGTCACGGAGTATGGGGGACTCAGGGCCCTGCACCCCCGGCTTCCTGCGATTCACCATGACTCTCAGCCAGCCAGTAAAGCAGAAGGTTTATTTAGACGACAGTAACACAGTCCGAGACAGGTCTTGCAGGCGCAGACAACAGGACCCCCTCAGTTAGGTCCATCTTGGGGTCCCCGGGCACTCCAGCCCCCTGGGAGGTCAGAGCCCCGTCTGCCTCCCAGCCATGGTCACTAGCCAGCTCTGAAACTCTCCCTTCAGCGACCCCTCCCACAGCCTTTGTTCAGTTTCCCGGGCCAAGGTGTCACCTCGCCCCAGCCCCCTTCCTGGGTTCTCATGTTACAGGCTCAGGTATTGTTGGTCAGTCTCCCATCCCCCAATGCAGACTATCCTAGCCACACTCCCCTGTCAGCATTCAAAGATCACAGTAAGAACAGTCCCAGTTCGTCACAGAACCCCAGGGGTATTGGGGTGGGAAAAGGGCACGGGCCGCATAAACGCTCCCCTATGCGAACTACGGGTGCCATCGAGCACCCCCGTCCTAAGGGGGGGCGTGAAACTGGAGGGGCCTGGTGTAATTCTCACCAAGGAATGGGAGGGATGCTGGGGCATCCACGGGAACGGGGGTAGGTTTGAACTTCCCCAGGTCACTGGCTGAAGTGACCCCGCTCAGTTCGGTCTCGAAGGGGGGAGAGATGTGACGAAGTGGGACTGTTCTTACTGTGGTCTGTGAATGCTGAGTGGGGAGTGTTGGCTGGGAAGGTTGCAGGGGAGTGTGGCTAGGATGGTCTGCATTGGGGGATGGGAGACTGGCCGAGGGAGAATACCTGAGCACGTAACATGAGAACCCAGGAAGGGGTTAGAGGCCAGGTGACACCTTGGCCCGGGAAACTGAACAAAGGGCTGTGGGAGGGGTCGCTGGAGGGGGAGTTCAGAGCTGGCTGGTGACATGGCTGGGGGGCAGACGGGGCTCTGACCCCCCCAAGGGGCTGTGGTGCCCTGGGACCCCAAGATGCACCTAATTGGGGGGGATCCTGTTGTCTCTGCCTGCAAGACCTGTCTTGGACTGTGTTCCTGTTGTCTGAATAAACCTTCTGCTTTACTGGCTGGCTGAGAGTCATGGTGAATCGCAGGAAGCCGGGGGTGCAGGGCCTTGTGTCCCCCCACACTCCGAGACACCCCCATCCCCAATGTAACTCCCCTGCAACATTCCCAGGTCAAATCCGCCCCGCTCCCTGCTCCGTCAAACTCGCGCGCAAAGAACTTCCCAGAGGAACAGCCTGGTTGACGCCATTGTGACGTTATTGATATAATCCAGGACCATATAGATCATTGTTGCAACCAAGGTCCTGTAGTGGCACCCAAATCTTGTATAAAGGGGGTCAAATGGGGTGTCTAAGACAAGGTTATGGTTTACTGGTTATGATTAGGCTGTCTATATGTGTGTATCAATTTTGTAGTTGAAGTTATGAATATTGGCTCTAGACTGTCTGTATTTCAAACTTATGCTATGCTGCTGGGTGACATCCCAGACAAGCTGGTGTTAGCTCTGCCTAGCCTGCTTGATGGCCCATTAAGGACCATCAGCTATACAATGGACCCATTGAGAGAAGGCAAATATGCCTTGAGACTCAGCAAAGTATGCAGGAACTTGCCCATGTGACTCCAGACTCCATTTTGCTGTAATTTTCCACAGTAAGGACAAAGAGGTGTTCTTACACCTGGAAAAGACTATATAAGGCTGATGCCTCATCTCCATCTTGTCTTCAATCCTGCTTCATACCTCTGGAGGAACTTTGCTACAAGCTGAAGCTTTGAACAAAGGACTGAGGACCCATCCCAGCGGGGGATGTTCCAGAGACTTGATTGGAACCTGCAGTTTATTCTATCGCTGCTGCAAGCCTGAACCAAGAACTTTGCCATTACTGGATGTCATTGATTCCATTTAACCAATTCTAACTCTCATCTCTATCTTCTTCCTTTTATGAATAAACCTTTAGATTTTAGATTCTAAAGGATTGGCAACAGCGTGATTTGTGGGTAAGATCTGATTTGTCTATTGACCTGGGTCTGGGGCTTGGTCCTTTGGGATCGGGAGAACCTTTTTCTTTTACTGGGGTCTTGGTTTTCATAACCATTTGTCCCCATAACGAGTGGCACTGGTGGTGATACTGGGAAACTGGAGTGTCTAAGGAGATTGCTTGTGAGACTTGCGGTTAGCCAGTGGGGTGAGACCGAAGTCCTCTTAGTCTGGCTGGTTTGGTTTGCCTTAGAGGTGGAAAAACCCCAGCCTTGGGCTGTAACTGCCCTGTTTGAGCAATTTGTCCTGAGTTGGCACTCTCAGTTGGGTCCCGCCAGAACTGCATTGTCACAGCCACGCGGGGGGTTTCCAAGTTTTCCTACCATTGCACCGTGTGGCCTTGAAACCGCCGCTCCGGGCAGTGAAGTGCCTCATATATTGTTGCCAGGGCCCCCCAGGGCCGGGCACAGTGAGCCAACGCCCCTCTCCCATCCTCGAAAGCCGTCCTGAATGGACGGCAGGGAGGCGACCGCTCTGCGGGGGGATGGGCGTGGAAGGGGTGGACTAGTGCTGGGTTCGGTTAACGTGACCGGCCGTGTTCAGGGCCAGGCGCTGGGGAGGCCGGGGCCAGTGGCGAGAGGCAGGAGCAAAGGCTGTGACAGACGCCCGGGAGGATTGCAGCTGCGTCCCACGTGACGGGGAGAGACACCCCGGTGCCAACCCGGCCGCCTGCCAGGCGTCGTTAGGGGCTGGCTGATGATGATCCTGCCCCGGGCCCGGCCCGGCGGTGAAACGACACTTCCTCCAGGAACTGGAGTCGCTCGGTTAATTAACGCAGCCAGGAACAAGCCCGGGGACGTCGCAGGGACCGGTCTGACCGGGTTCCAGACGCCGAGCCGGTGAAGCCGGAGGACTGCAGAGAGCCAGCCCTGGCCTGGGGCCAGGTGGGAGCCGGCGCCCCCTAGAGGGGACAGGCCCCTGCCCCATTCCCCGCCCCCCTGAGCCAGCCAGTCCCCGCCCTGGGGCCGAGTGGGAGCCGGCGCCCCCTAGAGGGGACAGGCCCCTGCCCCATTCCCCGCCCCCCTGAGCCAGCCAGTCCCCGCCCTGGGGCCGAGTGGGAGCCGGCGCCCCCTAGAGGGGACAGGCCCCTGCCCCATTCCCCGCCCCCCTGAGCCAGCCAGTCCCCGCCCTGGGGCCGAGTAGGAGCCAGCGCCCCCTAGAGGGGACAGGCCCCTGCCCCATTCCCCGCCCCCCTGAGCCAGCCAGTCTGTCTGGGAGGGTGAGGGAATTGCAGACCCCACCTCCCCCCGAATCCAATTCCCACCCTCCGCCCCCCCACCTTAGCTGGGGGAGAAGCGACTTCTCTCCCTCCCCCCCGTTGCTCGGGTTGCATCCGGCCAATAAGACGCCGTTCAGCTCAGGTCCAAAGTAAGTCGTTTATTGGGGGGGTCACACACACAGGGGCTGGCGGGGGAGCAGCTGGGAGCAGGGTTCGTGGGGGGGGGGGCGGGGACTGGGAGTAGCAGGGACTGGGGGGGCAGGGGGCAGTGGGGAGCGGTCAGCGCCCAACACCAGCCCCACCACCATTACCACCAGACGAGCTGCAGCATTTGAAGTAGACGTCGTTCAGGGCCGTGTCATCCCCTTTGCCCTGGGGGGCCTCCACCTTGGTGGCGATGGTGCAGATGCCCCGCGGGCCGCAGGAGCGGCTCTGGGGGCCCCACTTGCCCCAGCACCGCCCGGCCCCCCTCAGCTCCGCCCCGCCCGTGCAGACAAACTCGATGTTGTTGGCGGCCGTGTCGTCCTTGAGGCCCTGGCAGGGCTCCACCCGCAGCCGGAACTGGGTCAGCCGCTGCCCCGAGGGGCATTTCTTCACTAGGCCCCACGAGCCCCACCTGGGAGGAGAGAACGGGTCAGCTGGGCACGGCCCACAGGGGGTGCTGCCTTCCCCCCAACCTCTGCCACTCTGGGCTGGGAGCTGCTGCCCTAGTAACCCACCGCTGTTGCCACTAACCCACTGTCAATACCACGATCCCACCACTGCCACCACTAACCCACTGTCAATACCACAATCCCTCCCCTGCCACCACTAACCCACTGTTAATACCATGATCCCTCCCCTGCCACCACTAACCCACTGCCACCACCACGATTCCACCCCTGCCACCACTAACCCACTGCCACCACCACGATCCCTCCCCTGCCACCACTAACCCTCTGTCAATACCACGATCCCTCCCCTGCCGCCACTAACCCACTGTCAATACCACGATCCCTCCCCTGCCTCCACTAACCCACTGTCAATACCACGATCCCTCCCCTGCCTCCACTAACCCACTGTCAATACCACGATCCCTCCCCTGCCTCCACTAACCCACTGTCAATACCACGATCCCTCCCCTGCCACCACTAACCCACTGCCACCACCACGATCCCTCCCCTGCCGCCACTAACCCACTGTCAATACCACGATCCCTCCCCTGCCACCACTAACCCTCTGTCAATACCGCGATCCCTCCCCTTCCACCACTAACACACTGTCAATACCACGATCCCACCCCTGCCACCACTAACCCACTGTCAATACCACGATCCCTCCCCTGCCACCACTAACCCTCTGTCAATACCGCGATCCCTCCCCTGCCACCACTAACACACTGTCAATACCACGATCCCACCCCTGCCACCACTAACCCACTGTCAATACCACGATCCCTCCCCTGCCACCACTAACCCACTGTCAATACCACGATCCCACCCCTGCCACCACTAACCCACTGTCAATACCACGATCCCTCCCCTGCCGCCACTAACCCACTGTCAATACCACGATCCCTCCCCTGCCGCCACTAACCCACTGTCAATATCACAATCCCACCGCTAACACCACTAACCCACTGTCAATACCACGATCCCACCGCTAACACCACTAACCCACTGTCAATACCGTGATCCCACCTCCGCCACCACTAACCCACTGTCAATACCGTGATCCCACCTCTGCCACCACTAACCTACTGTCAATACTACGATCCCACTACTCCCACCACTAACCCACTGCTGACACTGACGTCCCACCATCGATGCCACCCTCCCATCTCTGCCACTGCTAACCCCCCGCCGACCCCAGCTCTGTTGGTGACACCCCTATTCCACTAGTGCGCATGGAGCCCGGTGCCCCCTCTGCCAGGTGCCCGCACCCTCCGTTGGGCCCCTCCCCACCGTACTCACGGCCCCACGTTGGACTGGATCGTGCTGTCGTCGGAGCAGAGCAGCCGGATCCCGTTCAGCGCCGTGTCGTCCCCGGTGAGCTGGGGCAGCTCCACCTGCAACGGGGCATCGAGGGGGAACAAGCCTGGGCATTACAGACTGGTCCCCATCACTTCAGTACAAGGAGACGGGGGGCAGAGGGGCGTGGGGAGGGGGAAATTGAGCAGAGGGGCTCAGGGCTGTGGGGCAGGGGGATCCGGGTTGGGGAGGAGGGCAGGGGCAGGGGGAGCTGGGCTGGGGAAGGGGCAGGGGATCTGGGGAGGATGAAGAGGGCAGGGAGTGGGGCAGGGGACTGGGGCTCTGGGGAGGGTGAAGGGGGCAGGGAGCCGGGCTGGGGAAAGGGGCAAGGGATGTGAGGAGGGTGAAGGGGGCAGGGAGCCGGGCTGGGGAAAGGGGCAAGGGATGTGAGGAGGGTGAAGGGGGCAGGGAGCAGGGCAGGGGGAGCCGGGCTGGGGAAGGGGGAAGGAGATGTGGGGAGGGTGAAGGGGGCAGGGAGTGCGGCAGGGGGCTGTGGCTGTGGGAGGGTGAAGGGGGCAGGGAGTGGGGCAGGGGGGAGCCGGGCTGGGGAAAGGAGCAGGGGATGTCGGGAGGCTGAAGGGGGCAGGGAGTGGGGTGTGGGGGGAGCTGGGCTGAGGAAGGGGACAGGGGATGTGGGGAGGGTGAAGGGGGCAGGGAGTGGGGTAGTGGGGAGCCGGGCTGGGGAAGGAGATAGGGGCTGTGGGGAGGGTGAAGGGGGCAGGGAGCGGGGCGAGGGGAGCCGGGTTGGGGAAGGGGGCAGGGGCTGTGGGGAGGGTGAAGGGGGCAGGGAGTGGGGTAGGGGGCTGGGGCTGTGGGGAGGCTGAAGGGGGCAGGGAGCAGGGCAGGGGGAGCCGGGCTGGGGAAGGGGGCAGGGGCTGTGGGAGGGTGAAGGGGGCAGGGTGTAGGGCAGGGGGGAGCCGGGCTGGGGAAGGGGGCAGGGGATGTGGGGAGGGCAGGGGGGAGCCGGGCTGGCGGGGGTGAATCTTTACCTTCAGGGAGAACCCAATGGCGAAGCTGTTGCCGGGGCAGGACTGTTCTGCGCCCCACGTGCCCCACATCCCTCCATTGCTAACGTCAATCTTGATCTGGCCCCATGCACCCCACAGGCAGCAGCCGAGCACAAGGCCGAGCGTGGCGTGCAGGGAGCTGTCCATGGCTGGGTAGGCAAGCGGAGGGAGCCAGCAGCAGATGTGCAGCTCCTGGCACGGGGCAGGGGTGTTTTATACCCGGGGAGGGCGGGCTGAGCTGGGTTCCGGCCTGTGTGGGCAGTGCAAAGGGGTCGGCCTCGCCTTCTCTCGGCATTAGGTTAATCCTGCTCCCGACTACCCCGGGGCGCATGATGCAAGGTTCCTACCGCCACCCACCTAGAGCTCTGCTGCCTCATCGCCCCAAAACTCCCAGAGCAAATACGTCATGACAACACCTCCGGCCTCATGATTCAACCGTCCCCGCTGACACCGGGGTGCCTTTATGGGGCCAGCATCCCACTGTTACCACTTTGGACGTAGTATCCCACCGCTAACACCACTATGCCGTTACGCCACCAGGATCCCACCTCTGACCCCACTGTTACCACTTTGGATGTAGTATCCCACCGCTAACACCACTATGCCGTTACGCCACCAGGATCCCACCTCTGACCCCACTGTTACCACTTTGGACTTAGTATCCCACCGCTAACACCACTATGCCGTTACGCCACCAGGATCCCACCTCTGACCCCACTGTTACCACTTTGGATGTAGTATCCCACTGCTAACACCACTATGCCGTTACGACACCAGGATCCCACTGTTAACACTTCAGTGGGAAATAAGGAGAGAGAGGCCGGGTCCCCGGTTCAGAGCGATGTGGATCACAACCCAATACTGTGGTTTGAATGTGGCTAAATGCCACCGTACACAACACGGAACGAGGCGCGTCAGCTGTACACGGGACGGGGAGTCTCTCCTGGGGAGCAGCGACTCTGAAGCAGATTTGGGGGGCGGGGAGGGTAATCAGCGGAACGTGAGCTCCCGGGGCGACGCTGTGACCAGAAGGGCGAACGGCATCCCGGGCTGCGTAAGCGGGAATCTCGCGTAGGGGCAGAGAGGCGATTTCACTGCTGGATCGGGCCCAGACGGTGCCCACAGTTCCGGCCGGAGGGTGATTACATCGGAGAGGGGTCAGAGAAGAGCCAGGAGAAGGATTAAAAACCCTGCCTGCGAGTGAGAAACCCCAGGAGCTCAGTTAGCGTAACGAAGAGGCGGCGAAGGGGTGACGGATCCCGGTCTGTAAGTACTGACGTGGGGAGCGAATGTTTCACTAGCAGAGGCAGGTCTAACCCGGTCTGAGGGCCGGGAGTTGGAACCAGACGAATTCGGACTGGAAACAAGATGGAAAACGTCTAACAGTGAGGGGGGATTGTCCCCAGGGTCACGGTGGATTCGCCATCAGTGACAAGTGTTAAATCCAGACGAGCTGGGTTCCTACCAGATCTGCTCTGGGAATGGTGTGGGGGGCAGGTCTCTGGCCTGGGCTAGGGGGGGTCAGGCTGGATGGGCCCCATGGGCCCATCTGAGCTAGGGAAGGGTGGTGAGGCCAGGCAGCGTGGATTCCCCGCGGGGTTAGGGCAGCTTGGGAGAGCCACGGGGCAGCTGGGACGAGCCAGGCTGGAGTCGGACTTTCCTGGCAGATGCAACGGTGCTTGTTTTCCGTGGCCTCCAGGAGGCCCGTCTCGGTTTGGCCCCATGTGGCCGTGGCCGGGGCATCAGCAGGGCTTCAAAGCCCATCTGCTCACGCCCGGCCCCGCAGCCCCTACTGCTCATTATGAGTTTGTCTCTGTACCTCTGGGGTCATTCCCAGAGCCAGGCAGCCGTCAGGGGTGACCTCCATCGATGTCTCCCTCCCAGGGGGGATCTTCACTCCCTTGCACCCGCCGGGTGGCAATGCATAATAAATTGGGGAAACTGAGTCACGCCACTAGTTCACTCTGAAATTTCTGAAATCCCTGCATTCTCCACACCTAATAGCTTATCTCCCCTTTTGGATGGCGGCTGCCCCACCTTCCCGTTTCTCGGAAACACCCAGTCCACCCAGATATCAGCGTCATTCGTTATAATTATAGGCCTGTTTGTCTGAAACAGATCCAGGGCGAGATAATGGAGCAGCTGATACAGGGACTCAATTAACAAATAATTAAGAGGGCGTAATGTAATGAATTCCGCTGTCACGTTATTGACATGAACTGGGACCATATAGATCATTGTTGCAATCAAGGTCCTGGAGTGGCACCAAAACTGGTATAAAGGGGGTCAAATAAGATGTTTAAGACCAGGCTATGGGTTGCTGGTTATGATTATGCCATCTGGGTGCATGGATCATTTTTGTAGTTGAAGTTATGAATATTGTATTTCTACCTGTGTTTCACGCTTGGGCTCTGCTTCTGGGTGACACCCCAGACAAGTTGGTGTTAGCTCTGCCTAGCCTGCTTGATGGCCCATTAAGGACCATCAGCTACAACTGACACATTGAGAGAAGGCAGATACGCCTTGTGACTCAGCAAGGCAGGGACCTGCCGAGGTGACTCCAGACTCCCTTTTGCTGTAGTTCTCCACAGTAAGGACAAAGAGGTGTCCTTACATCGGGAGGAGACTATAAAAGGCAGCTGCAGCTCCTCCATCCTGTCGTCAATCCTGCGTCTCACCTCTGGAGGGACTTTGCTACAAACGGAAGCTCTGAACAAAGGACTGAAGGACCCGTCCCAGCTGGGGATGTCCCAGAGACTTGATTTGAACCTGCAGCTTATCCCATCCCGGCTACAAGCCTGAACCAAGAACTTTGCCATCACTGTACGTAACTGATTCCATGTAACCAATTCTAGCTCTCAGCGATATTTCTTCCTTTTATGAATAAACCTTTCGATTTTAGATTCTAAAGGATCGGCAACAGCAGGATTCGTGGGTGAGATCTAACTTGTCTATTGACCTGGGTCTGGGGCTTGATCCTTTGGGATCGGGAGAACCTTTTTCTTTTACTGGGGTATTGGTTTTCATAACCATTCGTCCCCATAACGAGTGGCACTGGTGGTGATACTGGGAAACTGGAGTGTCTGAGGGAATTGCTTGTGTGACTTGTGGTTAGCCAGTGGAGTGAGACCAAAGTCCTCTCCGTCTGGCTGGTTTGGTTTGCCTTAGAAGTGGAGAAACCCCAGCTTTGGGCTGTGACTGCCCTGCTCTAAGCAATTTGTCCTGTATTGATACTCTCAGTTGGGTCCCACCAAAGGCAGCATCACTACAGTGGCGTAGTCGGTAGGACCCACAGAACCAGGGCAATGAAGCTTTGGGTCAGAACCCCACGCTATCCACATTTGAATTTTGGGATTGAGAGTTTGGTTGGTGAAAGAGCAGTTGCAATGGGTGAGCAAAGAGCATATGAGGGACTTGACAAGAAAGCCCCGGAAGATTTGTGTTCAGAGAAGGGGATAAGCTTTAGAAAGAAAGCTACAAACCAAGAACTGAGAGATCTGTTAATAGCCAGTGATCAGGAGGCAGGAGCACAGCCCTTACCTGGTACAACAGAAGCTGCAGAAAAGGTTGGAATGCAAAAGGCAGCAAGTAAACTGCAGCTTGAGCATGAACAGAAACTAGCAGACATTGGATGGCTGGAAAAGCAAAAGGTAGCCGAGATACAGAGAGAAGCTGATGAAAGGAAGAAGAAAGCTTACCAGATGCAACAGGACATGGCCTGATTTCAGCTCCAAGTCAGAAAAGCTGGGGAAGAACAGCAGAAACTGTATCCTCTTGAAAGTCCAGTTTCTAATGATGTTGGTCTGTTGTATAACTCTGAGCAGTTGTCTGGGTGTAACCGAATGTACCCCGTAAGCTGTGCCAATGCTCGGTATGGGAGTGGTAATGGAAAATTCATAGAGAGTGTGAATGTTGTAGTTCTCTATGAGTTTACTGTACGCATGCCTTTAGCCAGAATCCACCTTGAATGGAATGGGACTCAGCATGAAGTTATAGCTGGGGTAAGGGGGTTATTGCCTAAGGATCTTTTGATTGGGGAAGATACCAAAGGTTTATTCAGTCCAGGTAGCCAGTCACAGGACAGGAATGATCTTCAACCTGTGTCTGTATGGGCAATACTAGCTGTAGTGAGACAAACCCAAGGATGGGGAGCTCTTGGGATGCAGTCAGTGATGTTGGTGTCATCCCTTCCTGCATCAATTTTGCGTTGGGGGTGTGACGTTACTGACATAATCTGGGACCTTATAGATCATTGTTGCAACCTAGGTCCTGTAGTGGCACCAAATCTGGTATAAAGCGGGTCAAATAAGGTGTCTACGACCAGGTTATGGGTTGCTGGGTATGATTATGCTGTCTGGGTGCATGTGTCATTTTTGTAGTTGAAGTTATGAATATTGGCTCTAGACTGTCTGTATTTGGGAAGACAAGGTTGTTGAGAGAGGAATGTCTCCAGGCTGATTCTGTAAGCGCGCAGTCTGTGCGTCAGGGTCGGCACTTGTGAACACACCTAGCCGGCAAAGGAATTCCTGTGAGCAGGAGGTTTCAGTTTTCAGCCTTCTAGGAAAAAAGTGTGTGGGGGGGGGGAAGAACCCCATCCTGCTGAAGGGAAGAATGAATGTCTGCCCTTGAAATGGGTAGCAGCTGAGAATCTAAAAGCTAGTGTCTGTGTTGATGCAAATTACGTGGCTGGCAGGGAGAAAAAAGACTTGCTAATAGCTATTAGCACAGAGAGCCCACCCAATCAGCCAGTGAATTCTGTTAAGCAAGAGAGATCAGGGTTTGGTCCTTCAGGACAAGGAAAAAAGAGAGAACTTCCTTTTGCAAAGGGAAGCCACAGGGGAAACCCAAAAATGCCCAGACCCCAATGGTATTGAACCAAAGGTGTGGAATAAGAAACATGATGGTAAATGGACACTTGCAATGGATTTGTGCCTAATCTTCTGAAAAATCCCTTGAACATGTTAAGAGTGATACATGAAAACACACTTTATGTTAAAAGGCCTTGTTATACGGCTGTTTCACAGTTAATGCCTGTGAACAGTCTTGGAACTTTTCACAGGGGAAAAGACATTCCAGACCTAATGTGCTGTATGAAAAGGGAAACCGAGGCACACTACCGTATTGCTTTCAAGGCTAAATGCCAAGATTCCTGTACTGTGGACAACATTAATATCTACGTTGATTTGATGTTAATTGGGTTCCAAACATTTGCCAGAGCTTGTCTAGATAAAGCAGCTGTGTTCTTTAGCTCTTGGCAAGATCACGTAAGACATACAGGAACCAGGCTGCAAGAGCAGATCCAATCCACTATTGTTCTAACCAAGTTTTACCTCGATTTTGTAAAGAGATTCAATCATGTTATTGAACATGACTTTGATAAACCATTTCTGTTATACACGGATACAGCTCCTAACCCAATACTAGCTGTAGTGAGACAGACCCAAGAATGGGGAGCTCTTGGGATGGAGTCAGTGATGTTGGTGTCATCCCTTCCTGCATCAATTTTGCATTGTGGGTGTGACGTTACTGACATGAACTGGGACCGTATAGATCATTGTTGCAACCAAGGTCCTGTAGTGGCACCAGATCTTGTATAAAGGAGGTCAAATAAGGTGCCTACGACCAGGTTATGGGTTGCTGGGTATGATTATGCTATCTAGGTGCATGTGTCATTTTTGTAGTTGAAGTTGTGAATATTGGCTCTAGACTGTCTATATTTCACACTTGTGCTCTGCTTCTGGGAAACACCCCAGACAAGCTGGTGTTAGCTCTGCCTAGCCTGCTTGATGGCCCATTAAGGACCATCAGCTACACAACTGACCATTGAGAGAAGGCAGATACGCCTTGTGACTCAGCAAAGTATGCAGGGACTGGCTCATGTGACTCCAGACTCCATTTTGCTGTAATTTTCCACAGTAAGGACAAAGAGGTGTTCTTACACCTGGAGGAGACTATATAAGGCTGATGCCTCATCTCCATCTTGTCTTCAATCCTGCTTCATACCTCTGGAGGGACTTTGCTACAAACTGAAGCTCTGAACAAAGGACTGAATGACCCATCCCAGCTGGGGATGTTCCAGAGACTTGATTTGAACCTGCAGTTTATTCCATCCCGGCTACAAGCCTGAACCAAGAACTTTGCCGTCACTGTACGTAACTGATTCCATGTAACCAACTCTAGCTCTCGTCTAGATCTTCTTCCTTTTATGAATAAACCTTTCGATTTTAGATTCTAAAGGATCAGCAACAGCAGGATTTGTGGGTGAGATCTGACTTGTCTATTGACCTGGGTCTGGGGCTTGATCCTTTGGGATCGGGAGAACCTTTTTCTTTTACTGGGGTATTGGTTTTCATAACCATTCGTCCCCATAATGAGGGGCACGGGTGTGGATACTGGGAAACTGGAGTGTCTGAGGGAATTGCTTGTGTGACTTGTGGTTAGCCAGTGGAGTGAGACCGAAGTCCTCTTAGTCTGGCTGGTTTGCTTTGCCTTAGAGGTGGAGAAACCCCAGCCTTGGGCTGTGACTGCCCTTCTCTAAGCGATTTGTCCTGAATTGGCACTCTCCGTTGGGTCCCGCCAGAACCAGCACCGTTACAGCCACTCAGCGGGGCTGTGTGGAAAATGGAGCCCGTCCTGCTACTTTGAGGCCTTTTGTCAGAGCGATTACAAAATTGGGTGATCAAGATAATAGCGCTGCTGTAACAACCGTAGATGCCTGGGAGGCGACTGACTGCGTGCCGCACGGCATCCGGATTGAAAAACTAGACCGGCCTCAAATGAACATAGGAAACAGATTCAAAACTGGCTGACTGATGGCTCTCCGAACGGAATCGGAAATGGGACATCGTCAGCGAGCCGGGGTGTTTCCAGTGGGCTCCCGAAGGGCTCGGTTCCTGGCCCAACGCTGGTTAACCGCTTTATCGAAGAGCCGGAAGAAAACATAAAATCACCCCTGAGAAAGTTTGCAGATGACCCAAAGAATCAGGGGAGTGGGGAATAAGGAAGAGGCCGGGGCACTGGTCCAGAGCGATGTGGATCACAAGTCATCGATGGCTATTAGCTAGGCTGGGCAGGGATGGTGTCCCTAGCCTCTGTTTGCCAGGAGCTGGGAATGGGCGACAGGGGATGGATCACTTGGTGATTATCTGTTCTATTCATTCCCTCTGGGGCACCTGGCTCTGGACGCTGTCTCTCGCCATAACAAAGAGAAGGTGACAAGCCGGCTTGATCCCAGTCTGTCAGTACCTACGCGGGGAGCAAATATTACCCCCTTTCTGCTACAAACTGGTGTATTTCATGCTCTAGACCCCAGCCCTGGAACAGCGCCTGACGCCGTTCCCCTCCATCGGAAATCTCACCCGGACACCAGCGCCCGCTGCCCAGGGAGCGACTCGGCCCCCAGCCCCGGTCCAAGGAGAAATCTGACCTCCTCGTGCCAACAGCTTCCCCCAAAAGACGTCTGCATCACCAAACTCACTAAGAGCCATGCAGCATTTCTCCCAAGCCTCAGCACTCGCTCGCACGCAAAGAACTTCCCAGAGGAACAGCCTGGTTGATGCTACGCAGGTTTTTTCCCCAAGTTTTCCTACCATTGCACCGCGTGGCCTTGAAACCGCCGCTCCGGGCAGTGAAGTGCCTCATATGTCACAGCCAGGGCCCCCCAGGGCCGGGCACAGGGAGCCAACGCCCCTCTCCCATCCTAGAAAGCCGTCCTGAATGGACGGCAGGGAGGCGACCGCTCTGCTGGGGGACGGGCGTGGAAGGGGTGGACTAGTGCTGGGATCGGCAGTGGAACGAGGCTTCCTCCCGGAAGTGGAGTCACTCGGCTAATTAACGCAGCGAGGAACAAGCCCAGGAACGTCGCAGGGACCGGTCTGACCGGGTTCCAGATGCCGGGACAGCGAAGCAGGAGAGACTGCGGAGAGCCAGCCCTGGCCTGGGACCGGTTGGGAGCCGGCACCCCCTAGAGGGGACAGGCCCCTGCCCCACCTTCGCTGGGGGGGGAAGAGCGACTTCTCCCCCTCCCCCCATTGCCAGGGTTGCATCCGGCCAATAAGAGGCAGACGCCGTTCAGCTCAGGTCCAAAGTACGTGGTTTATTGGGGGTCACACACACAGGGGCTGGCGGGGGAGCAGGGTTTGTACGGGGGGGCGGGGAGTGGCAGTACTGGGGATTAGGGAGGCAGGGGGCATTGGGGAGCCGTCAGGGCTGACCAGCAATCACACCAGACGAGCTGCAGCATCTGAAGTAGACGTCGTTCAGGGCCGTGTCATCCCCTTTGCCCTGGGGGGCCTCCACCTTGGTGGCGATGGTGCAGATGCCCCGCGGGCCGCAGGAGCGGCTCTGGGGGCCCCACTTGCCCCAGCACCGCCCGGCCCCCCTCAGCTCCGCCCCACCCGTGCAGACAAACTCGATGTTGTTGGCGGCCGTGTCGTCCTTGAGGCCCCGGCAGGGCTCCACCCGCAGCCGGAACTGGGTCAGCCGCTGCCCCGAGGGGCATTTCTTCACTAGGCCCCACGAGCCCCACCTGGGAGGAGAGAACGGGTCAGCTGGGCACGGCCCACAGGGGGTGCTGCCTTCCCCCCAATCTCTGCCACTCTGGCCTGGGAGCTGCTGCCCTAGTATCCCACCTCAGCCACCACCACGATCCCACCCCTGCCACCACTAATCCACTGTCAATACCACGATCCCACCGCTAACACCACTAACCCGCTGTCAATACCGCAATCCCTCCCCTGCCACCACTAACCCACTGCCACCACCACGATTCCACCCCTGCCACCACTAACCCTCTGTCAATACCGCGATCCCTCCCCTGCCACCACTAACCCACTGTCAATACCACGATCCCACCCCTGCCACCACTAACCCACTGCCACCACCACGATTCCACCCCTGCCACCACTAACCCACTGTCAATACCGCGATCCCTCCCCTGCCACCACTAACCCACTGTCAATACCACGATCCCTCCCCTCCCACCACTAACCCACTGTCAATACCGCGATCCCTCCCCTCCCACCACTAACCCACTGTCAATACCACGATCCCTCCCCTGCCACCACTAACCCACTGTCAATACCAAGATCCCTCCCCTCCCACCACTAACCCACTGTCAATACCGCGATCCCTCCCCTCCCACCACTAACCCACTGCCACCACCACGATTCCACCCCTGCCACCACTAACCCACTGTCAATACCGCGATCCCTCCCCTGCCACCACTAACCCACTGTCAATACCACGATCCCTCCCCTCCCACCACTAACCCACTGTCACTACCACGATCCCTCCCCTGCCACCACTAACCCACTGTCAATACCATGATCCCTCCCCTCCCACCACTAACCCACTGTCAATACCACGATCCCTCCCCTGCCACCACTAACCCACTGTCAATACCACGATCCCTCCCCTGCCACCACTAACCCACTGTCAATACCACGATCCCTCCCCTGTCTCCACTAACCCACTGTCACTACCACGATCCCTCCCCTGCCGCCACTAACCCACTGTCAATACCACGATCCCTCCGCTAACACCAGTAACCCGCTGTCAATACCACGATCCCACCGCTAACACCACTAACCCTCTATCAATACCGCGATCCCATCTTTGCCACCACTAACCCACTGTCAATACCGCGATCCCTCCGCTAACACCAGTAACCCGCTGTCAATACCACGATCCCACCGCTAACACCAGTAACCCACTGTCAATACCATGATCCCACCCCTGCCCCCAACCGACTGTCAATACCACAATTCCTCCCCTGCCACCGTTAACCCACTGTAAATACCACGATCCCACTGCTCCCACCACTAACCCACTGCTGTCACTGACGTCCCGCCATCGATGCCACCCTCCCATCTCTGCCAGTGCTAACCCCCCGCCAACCCCAGCTCTGTTGGTGACACCCCTATTCCACTAGTGCGCACGGAGCCCAGTGCCCCCTCTGCCACCTGCCCGCACCCTCCGTTGGGCCCCTCCCCACGGTACTCACGGCCCCACGTTGGACTGGATCGTGCTGTCGTCGGAGCAGAGCAGCCGGATCCCGTTCAGCGCCGTGTCGTCCCCGGCGAGCTGGGGCAGCTCCACCTGCAACGGGGGGGCAGCAAGCCTGGGCATTAGAGACTGGTCTCCCATCAAGGAGATGGGGGGCAGAGGGGCATGGGGAGGGGGAAATTGAGCAGAGGGGCTCAGGGCTGTGGGACAGGGGGATCCGGGTTGGGGAGGAGGGCAGGGGCAGGGGGAGCCAGGCTGGGGAAGGGGGAAGGGATGTGGGGAGGGTGAAGGGGGCAGGGAGTGGGGTGTGGGGGAGCCGGGCTGGGGAAGGGGGCAGGGGATGTGGGGAGGGCAGGGGGGAGCCGGGCTGGCGGGGGTGAATCTTTACCTTCAGGGAGAACCCAATGGCAAAGCTGTTGCCGGGGCAGGACTGTTCCTCGCCCCACGTGCCCCACATCCCTCCATTGCTAACGTGGATCTTGGTCTGGCCCCATGCGCCCCACAGGCAGCAGCCGAGCACAAGGCCGAGCGTGGCGTGCAGGGAGCTGTCCATGGCTGGGTAGGTGTGACGAACTGGGACTGTTTCTAAAGTGGTCTGTGAGTGCTGACAGGGGAGTGTGGCTAGGATGGTCTGCATTGGGGGATGGGAGAATGACTGAAGGGAAATACCTGAGCCTGTAACATGAGAACCCAGGAGGGGGCTGGGGCAAGGTGACACCTTTGCCCGGGAAACTGAACAAAGGCTGTGGGAGGGGTCGCTGAAGGAGAGTCTGGGAAGCTGGCTGGTGAGGTGGCTGGAGGCAGGGAGGGCTCTGACCTCTGGAGGGGGGCTGGGATGCCCGAGGACCCCAAGATGGACCTAACTGAGGGGTATCCTGTTGTCTGTGCCTGCAAGACCTGTCTCGGACTGTATTCCCGTCGTCTAAATAAACCTTCTGCTTTACTGGCTGGCTGAGAGTCATGGTGAATCGCAGGACGCCGGGGGTGCAGGGCCCTGAGTCCCCCTTTACTCCGTGACAACTGGTGGCAGCGGTGGGATCTACTGCACCCCGTGGACGGCGCTTCCTGCAGTAAGTGACTGGGGAGAAGTAAAACAAAGGGGGATTGACGGGGACCAGGCGTGCTGAGGAGTCAGAGAGAGATGGTTATCACCCCTGGGAGTGTGTGACCAGCGAGGAGGACTTTTGCAGTAACAGGGTCCCCCGGGGGATCGCAGCGAGTGGTCCCAGGGGCAGAGGAGTCTGCAGCTCGACCCTGGCAGAGAGGTGGTGACCTCGAGAAGGGCTGGCACACTAGGGGTCTCCCTGGAGACTGTGGGGAGCGGTGAGCACACAGGCCTGTGAGTGGCCAGCAGGAAGATGTATGCCAAGCGGCTTAAGAGCGACCTGGTGGAGCTGTGCAAGCAGAGGGGGGTGCGCATTGGGAAGCTCACCAAAGAACAGCTCATTGCCCAGCTGGAGAAGGGAGATCGCTCCAATGAACTGATCCCTGTCTCTGAGGGAAGCAGCCTGGCAGATGCAGCGCAGGCCCCAGTGTCTGTCCCAGCTGGGAGTGGTCAGCCGGCTGCTGAGGGCTTCCCGAGACCCCTCCTTCCTACGCCTAGGGGAAGGGTGGGGAGGAGCCCAGCAAATACCGAGGGCGCAGGGACCCCCCCGGCCAGCAGGGGATCCTCCCAGTAACGCTCGCCGGCCAGCAGGGGATCCTCCCGGCCAGGCGCGGCATCCGTGGAGCGGAATGGGCTGGAATGGGAGATAGAGCTAAAACTGAGAGAGCTGGAGGATCGTGAACACCAGAGACAGCATGAACGGGAGGAGAAAGAGAAACTGAGGCAGCATGAACGGGAGGAGAAAGAGAAACTGAGGAAGCATGAACAGGAGGAGAAAGAGAAACTGAGGCAGCATGAACGGGAGGAGAATGAGAGACAAAGGCAGCATGAAGAGAGAGAGAGGCTGAGGCATCATGAACTGGAACTGGCGAGGCTGAAGGGCCGCGAGCCCCCGACTGCGGTGAGTGAGGGGGGACCCAGGACTGCACGAAGCTTTGATAAGTGCATCCTGGCCCCACGTAAGGAGGGGGAGGACATGGATGACTTCCTGGATGCCTTTGAGACGGCCTGCGAGCTGCACCAGGTTGATCCTGCCGACAAACTCCGGGTTCTCACCCCCTTACTGGACCCCAAAGCCGTGGCCTTGTACCGCCAACTGGAAGAGGCGGAAAAAGGGGACTATGAACTATTCAAAAAGGCCCTGCTACGTGAGTTTGGGCTGACTTCTGAGATGTACCGGGAAAGGTTCCGGAGTCAGGATAAAACCCCGGAGATCTCATATCTGCAACTAGCCGTCCGCATGGAGGGATACGCCAGCAAGTGGGCAGATGGGGCCCAGACGAAGGAGGACCTGGTTAAACTGCTGGTACTGGAGCAACTGTATGAGCGGTGCCCATCCGACCTGAGGCTGTGGTTGGTGGACAAAAAGCCAGAGAACCCGCGACATGCAGGCCGGCTGGCCGATGAGTTTGTAAAGAGCCGGTCAGGGGCTGGCAGGGAGGAGTCCCAAAGGAACAGTCCCACCACAACGCAGAGCGAGAGTTACCATGGGCCATCCCAGCGGGAAAATACGGAGAAACCCCACCAAAGGGGAAGATCCAGCGTCAGGTCCATCCAACCCACTCGAGGGGACCCCTGGGACATGGTCTGCCATCACTGTGACCAAAGAGGTCACATACGGGCCCAGTGCCCCAGGCTCAGGGACAGACTGAGCAGACCAAACCCACAGAGGGTTGACTGGGTAGAGACCCAGCCGGGCGAGAGGCAGCACTCCCAGGGAAGGGGGGCTGGCAGAGTACCACCTGCTAAGGAGGGAGGAGAGCTCCAGGCCTGCTCCTCTGCGGGGCGGGATGCTCCAGACTCAGGGTTTTTGGTTTATACGGTGGGCGCGGGGCGGTCCCTCCGGAAAGAGTACCTCGTTCCCCTGGAGGTGGATGGGAGGAAGGTCGATGGATACTGGGATACGGGCGCAGAGGTGACGCTGGCCCGGCCCGAGGTGGTGGCCGCAGATCAGGTGGTGCCCAACACCTACCTGACCCTGACGGGGGTGGGCGGGACACCAGTCAAAGTGCCCGTGGCGAGGGTACACCTGAAGTGGGGGGCCAAGGAGGGCCCCAAGGATGTGGGGGTACACCCGTATTTGCCCACTGAGGTGTTGATGGGGGGGGACCTGGAGGACTGGTCAAGCAACCCACCAAGTGCACTGGTTGTGACCCGCAGTCAGAGCCGGCGAGGGGCACTGCGCCCTGACCTTGGGGAGGGTGCCTTGCCCGAGGCGCAGGACCCTAACCTGGTGGGGAGGGAACGCCCAGGGACACGGCTCAGGGAGGCTGCGGCTTCAGACCCAGCCGGCAAGAGAGAGCAGGTGGCCATCCCTGTCCCAGCTGCTGAGTTCCAGGCCGAGGTGCAAAAAGATCCCTCCTTACGGAAGATAAGGGACCTGGCCGACCTCGGTGCGGTACAGACCATGGGGAGAGGCGGCCGGAAAAGGTTCCTGTGGGAGAAGGGGTTCCTGTACCGAGAATGGGCTCCCCCAGGGAAAATGGAGTCAGGGGGGATCAGGAGACAGCTGGTGGTACCCCAGAAGTATCGCCGCCAGCTGCTGTGCCGGGCCCATGACATTCCCCTCTCAGGGCCCCAGGGACCCTGGCGTACCCAGCAGAGGCTGCTACGGAGCTTTTACTGGCCTGGGGTCTTTGTTACTGTCCGGCAGTACTGCCGATCCTGTGACCCCTGTCAGAGGGGGAGGAAGGCCCGGGACAAGGGAAAAACGGCTTTAGGACCCTTGCCCAGCATAGAGGAGCCTTTCCAGAGGGTGGCCAAGGTTTGAAGGGGGGCTCTGAACCAAGAGAGCCCGAAGCACAGACCTCCAGACGGGAGCGCTGGGAGAAGACCCCAGCCCAGTTGGAACCCCAGGGGTATTGGGGTGGGAAAAGGGCACGGGCCGCATACACCTTCCCACATGCGAACTGCAAATGCCCTCGAGCACCCCCGACCTAAGGGGGGGCGTGAAACTGGAGGGGCCTGGTGTAATTCTCACCAAGGAATGCTGGGGCATCCATGGGAACGGGGGTAGGTTTGAACTTCCCCGGGTCACTGGCTGAAGTGACCCCGCTCAGTTCGGTCTCGAAGGGGGGAGATGTGACGAACTGGGACTGTTCTTAAAGTGGTCTGTGAGTGCTGACAGGGGAGTGTGGCTAGGATGGTCTGCATTGGGGGATGGGAGAATGACTGAAGGGAAATACCTGAGCCTGTAACATGAGAACCCAGGAGGGGGCTGGGGCGAGGTGACACCTTTGCCCGGGAAACTGAACAAAGGCTGTGGGAGGGGTCGCTGAAGGAGAGTCTGGGAAGCTGGCTGGTGAGGTGGCTGGAGGCAGGGAGGGCTCTGACCTCTGGAGGGGGGCTGGGATGCCCGAGGACCCCAAGATGGACCTAACTGAGGGGTATCCTGTTGTCTGTGCCTGCAAGACCTGTCTCGGACTGTATTCCCGTCGTCTAAATAAACCTTCTGCTTTACTGGCTGGCTGAGAGTCATGGTGAATCGCAGGAAGCCGGGGGTGCAGGGCCCTGAGTCCCCCCTTACTCCGTGACAGTAGGCGAGCGGAGGAAGCCAGCAGCAGATGTGCAGCTCCTGGCACGGGGCAGGGGTGTTTTATACCCGGGGAGGGCGGGCTGGGCTGGGTTCCGGCCTGTGTGGGCAGTGCAAAGGGGTCGGCCTCGCCTTCTCTTGTCACGGGCTCAGGGCTATAATTACGTTAACCCTGCCGCTGGCTGCCCCAGGGCACATGATTCAAGGTTCCTACCGCCACCCACCTAGGGCTCTGCTGCCTCATTGGCCCAGCTCTCGGAAACACCCAGAGCAAACACGTCATGTGACAACACCTCCGGCCTCACGCCAGACATTGCAAACCCCTCAAACACCAGGGTGCCTTTACGGCACAAGCATCCCACCGTTACCTGTTGGGACATAGTATCCCACCGCTCACACCACTATGCCGTTATGGTGCCAGAATCCCACCTTTCACCTCACTGTTACCACTTCGGACATAGTATCCCACCTCTCACACCACTATGCTGTTACAGTGCCAGAATCCCACCGCTGACCCCACTGTTACCGCTTCGGACATAGTATCCCACCACTCACACCACTAGGCCATTACGGCATCAGGATCCCACTGTTAACACTTCAGTAGGAAATAAGGAGTGGGAAATAGGGAAGAGGCAGGTTCAGAGTGATGTGGATCACAACCCAATACTGTGGTTTGAATGCGGCTAAATGTCACCGTACACCACAAGGAACGAAGCGCTTCAGCCATACACGGGCCGGGGAGTCTCTCCTGGGGAGCAGCGACTCTGAAGCAGATTTGGGGGGCGGAGAGGGTAATCAGCGGAACGTGAGTTCCCGGTGCGATGCTGTGACCAAAAGGGCGAATGCGACCCTGGGCTGCGTAAGCGGGAATCTCGAGCAGGGGTGGAGAGGTGATTTTACTGCTGGATCGGGCCCTGCTGCGTCCGCGGCTGGAATCCGGTTCCGATGCCCACAGTTCCAGCCGGAGGGTGATTAAAGTTTGCAGATGACCCAAAGAATAAGAGGAGTGGGGAATAAGGAAGAGGCCGGGGCACTGGTTCAGAGCGATGTGGATCACAAGCCATCAATGGCTATTAGCCAGGCTGGGCAGGGATGGTGTCCCTAGCCTCTGTTTGCCAGAAGCTGGGAATGGGTGACAGGGGATGGATCACTTGGTGATTATCTGTTCTATTCATTCCCTCTGGGGCACCTGGCATTGGCCACTGTCTCTACGCGGGGAGCAAATATTACCCCCTTTCTGCTACAAACTGGTGTATTTCACGCTCTAGACCCCAGCACTGGAACAGCGCCTGACGCCGTTCCCCTCCATCGGAAATCTCACCCGGACACCAGCGCCTGCTGCCCAGGGAGCGACTCTGCCACCGGTCCAAGGAGAAATCTGACCTCCTCACACCCAAAAGCTTCCCCCAAAAGGCGTCTGCATCACCAAACTCACTAAGAGCCATGCAGCATTTCTCCCAAGCCTCAGCACTCGCTCGCACGCAAAGAACTTCCCAGAGGAACAGCCTGGTTGATGCTACGCAGGTTTTTTCCCCAAGTTTTCCTACCATTGCACCGCGTGGCCTTGAAACCGCCGCTCCGGGCAGTGAAGTGCCCCATATATTGTTGCCAGGGCCCCCCAGGGCCGGGCACAGTGAGCCAACGCCCCTCTCCCATCCTCGAAAGCCGTCCTGAATGGACGGCAGGGAGGCGACCGCTCTGCGGGGGGATGGGCGTGGAAGTGGTGGACTGGTGCTGGGATTGGTTAACGTGACCGGCCGTGTTCAGGGCCAGGCTCTGGGGAGGCCGGGGCCAGTGGCGAGAGGCAGGAGCAGGGCTGGGGCTGGAGCAAAGGCTGTGACAGACGCCCGGGAGGATTGCAGCCGCGTCCCACGTGATGGGGAGAGACACCCCGGATGCCTGGAACGCGCGTGATACCCCGGTGCCAACCCAGCTGCCTGCCGGGCGTCGTTAGGGGCTGGCTGACGATGATCCTGCCCCGGGCCCGGCCCGGCGGTGAAACGACACTTCCTCCAGGAACTGGAGTTGCTCGGTTAATTAACGCAGCCAGGAACAAGCCCGGGGATGTCGCAGGGACCGGTCTGACCGGGTTCCAGACGCCGGGCCGGTGAAGCAGGAGAGCCAGCGGAGAGCCAGCCGTGGCCTGGGGCCGGGTGGGAGCCGGTGCCCCATTCCCCGCCCCCCTGGGCCAGCCAGTCTGTCTAGGGGGGTGAGGCAATTGGAGACCCAACCCCCTCCAATCCAATTCCCACCCTCCGCCTCTCCCACCTTAGCTGGGGGGGAGCGACTTCTCCCCCTCCCCCCCGTTGCCAGGGTTGCATCCAGCCAATAAGAGGCCGTTCAGCTCACGTCCAAAATAAGGTGTTTATTGGGGGGGTCACACACACAGGGGCTGGCGGGGGAGCAGCTGGGAGCAGGGTTCGTGGGGGGGCGGGGACTGGGAGTAGCAGGGACTGGGGGGGCAGGAGGAAGTGGGGAGCGGTCAGTGGTCAGCAGATGGTGTGGGGGGGGGTCTGGATGGGGGAGGCTCCACCCGCAGCTGGAACTGAGTCAACCACTTCCCCGACGGCCGTTTCGTCACTAGGGTTGTGGTGGGGGGTAACAATGCTGGTTCTGGCGGGACCCAACGGAGAGCCTCAATCCAGGACAAATCGCTCAGAGCAGGGCAGACCCCGCCCAAGGCTGGGGTCCTTTGCACACCCAGGCACCAAACCAGCCAGACAGAGAGGACTTCGGTCTCACCCCACTGGTGAACCACAAGTCACACCAGCAATTCCCTCAGACACTCCAGTTTCCCAGTATCACCACCAGTGCCACTCGTTATGGGGATGAATGGTTGTCACGGAGTATGGGGGACTCAGGGCCCTGCACCCCCGGCTTCCTGCGATTCACCATGACTCTCAGCCAGCCAGAAAAGCAGAAGGTTTATTTAGACGACAGGAACAAAGTCCAAGACAGGTCTTGCAGGCACAGACAACAGGACCCCCTCAGTTAGGTCCATCTTGGGGTCCCCGGGCACCACAGCCCCCTGGGGAGGTCAGAGCCCCGTCTGCCTCCCAGCCACATCACCAGCCAGCTCCTGAAACTCTGCCTTCAGCGACCCCTCCCACAGCCTTTGTTCAGTTTCCCGGGAAAAGGAGTCACCTGGCCTCTAACCCCTTCCTGGGTTCTCATGTTACATGCTCAGGTATCTTCCCTCGGCCAGTCTCCCAACCCCCAATGCAGACTATCCTCGCCACACTCCCCTGTCAGCATTCAAAGACCACATTAAGAACAGTCCCAGTTCGTCACAATGGTTATGAAAACCAATACCCCAGTAAAAGAAAAAGGTTCTCCCGATCCCAAAGGACCAAGCCCCAGACCCAGGTCAATAGACAAGTCAGATCTTACCCAAAAATCACGCTGTTGGCAATGCTTTAGAATCTAAAATCGAAAGGTTTATTCATAAAAGGAAGAAATATCGCTGAGAGCTAGAATTGGTTACATGGATTCAGTTACATACAGTGATGGCAAAGTTCTTGGTTCAGGCTTGTAGCCGGGATGGGATAAGCTGCAGGTTCAAATCAAGTCTCTGGAACATCCCCAGCTGGGACGGGTCCTTCAGTCCTTTGTTCAGAGCTTCCGTTTGTAGCAAAGTCCCTCCAGAGGTGAGACGCAGGATTGACGACAGGATGGAGGAGCTGCAGCTGCCTTTTATAGTCTCCTCCCGGTGTAAGGACACCTCTTTGTCCTTACTGTGGAGAACTACAGCAAAAGGGAGTCTGGAGTCACCTCGGCAGGTCCCTGCCTTGCTGAGTCACAAGGCGTATCTGCCTTCTCTCAATGGGTCAGTTGTAGCTGATGGTCCTTAATGGGCCATCAAGCAGGCTAGGCAGAGCTAACACCAGCTTGTCTGGGGTGTCACCCAGAAGCACAGCAGAAGTGTGAAATACAGACAGTCTAGAGCCGATACTTATAACTTTAATGACACATGCACCCAGACGGCATAATCATAACTAGCAACCCAGAACCTCGTCCTAGACACCTTACTTGACCCCCTTTATACAAGATTTGGTGCCACTACAGGACCTCGGTTGAAACAATGATTGATCCAGTCCCAGTTACTACAACCACATCCCGGAGCCCATTTAGTCAGTAGTGGAGGTGGTGGACTGGGTTGTGGTGGTAGGGGGCAGGGTTGTGGTGGGGGTCAGGGTTTCAGGCCTGCAGCATCTGAAGTAGACGTCGTTCAGGGCCGTGTCGTCCCCTTTGCCCTGGGGGGCCTCCACCTTGGTGGCGATGGTGCAGATGCCCCGCGGGCCACAGGAGCGGCTCTGGGGGCCCCACTTGCCCCAGCACCGCCCGTCCCCCCTCAGCTCCGCCCCGCCCGTGCAGACGAACTCGATGTTGTTGGCGGCCGTGTCGTCCTTGAGGCCCCGGTAGGGCTCCACCCGCAGCCGGAACTGGGTCAGCCGCTGCCCCGAGGGGCATTTCTTCACTGGGCCCCACGAGCCCCACCTGGGAGGAGAGAATGGGTCAGCTGGGCACGGCCCACAGGGGGTGCTGCCTTCCCCCCAACCTTTGCCACTCTGGCCTGGGAGCTGCTGCCCTAGTATCCCACCTCAAGCACCACCACGATCCCACCCCTGCCACCACTAATCCACTGTCAATACCACGATCCCACCACTAACACCACTAACCCGCTGTCAATACCATGATCCCACCTTTGCCACCACTAACCCACTAACCCACTGCCAATACCACGATCCGACCTCTGACCCCAACCCACTGTCCAGGGCCGGTGCAAGGATATTTTGCGCCCTAGGCAAAACTTCCACCTTGCGCCCCGCCCCCGCACATCAGTTCATTGAGGGGCAAATCCCAACGAGCCTTTATAGATCCCAGGGGCCAGCCATGCCCAGGGGCCAGCTGTGCCCAGGGGCTGCTCCCAGACCAGGTTCCCCCTCCCCACCCCCTGAACTCCCCTGGAGTGTGCACAGCCCCCCCACGAGCCCTCCCCTCCCCACCCCACCCAGCAGCTCGGCAGGGAGGAGCCGCCTTCCGGAGGCACCGGAGAGCCAGAGCATCCCGCTTGCGGTGACGGCGAGCCCCAGCCATGGAGGAGCCGGCGCAGCACAGGGGGGCAGCAGCCCTGCAAATCCAGTGGCGCGGCTAGCGGGGAGCAGCCGCGCCCCCTGCCCCTCCTGCCCAGGCTGCGGCCGGGCACCCCCCCCCGAGGACTCCTACAGGCTGCAGCGGATGCAGGCCCCCCATGCACCCCCCGGCTGCCCCCCCGCCGCGCTCAGGCTCTGCGGCTCCCAGGAGTGTGAGCCGCCACTGCCGCTGCCCCTCCCAGAGTAGGCTCAGGGCCCTGCGCCCCGGTAGCTCACATGCCTGGGAGCCGCAGAGCCCGAGCACGGCGAGGGGGGACCTGGGGGGCCCATGGGGGCCGCCGACCACATGCAACTGCTGCAGCCTGCAGGAGCGCCCGGGGGGGGGCGCCAGGCTGCAGCCTGGGCAGGAGGGGCAGAGGGCGCGGCTCCTCCCCGCTAGCGGTGCCGCCGCCTTTGCAGGGCTGCTGTCCCCCTCTGCCGCGCCGGCTCCTCCATGGCTGGGGCTCGCCGCCGCCGCTCTGGCTCTCTGGTGCCTCCGGAAGGCGGCTCCTCCCTGCCGAGCCAGGGCACTGCTTTTTTAGGGTTACCATATTTCAACAATCAAAAAAGAGGATGGGGGGGAGACAGCCCCACCCACATCCACTCCCTCCCACTTCCTGCCCCCCTCAGAACGCCCAACCCCCCCCCACTCCTTGTCCCCTGGCTGCCCCCTCCTGGGACCCCTGCCCCTACCTGCCCCCAGGACCCCACCCCCTACCTGCTCCCTGGCTGCCCCAACCCTTATCCACACCCCCAGACAGATCCCCGGGACTCCCACGCCCCATCCAACCACTCCCCACCCCGTGACAGCCCCCCCAGAACTCCCGACCCATCCAACCCTCCCCCCGCCCCCGGACAGCCCCCCCGGACTCCCCTTACCACCCGGCCGCTCCAGCCGCTGGCTCCACGTGGAGCCAAAACAAACAGGCTGCGGAGCCCACAGCGCCTCCCCCGCAGCGTGCTGGTGACGCGACGCTGAGGCAAGGGGAGCGGGGGCGGGACTCTGCCTGCTGGAGGCCAATGGGAGAGGCCAAATCAGGCCCAGGCGCCCAATCAGCCGTGCCGCACTCTGTGTGAGGGAAAGGGAGGGGAGGGAGAAAAAATCTCGGACGCCCCCAACCACTTGGCGCCCTAGGCGACCGCCTAGTTCAACTAGTGGTTGCACCGGCCCTGCCACTGTCAACACCACGATCCCTTCCCTACCACCACTAACCCACTGTCAATACCACGATCCCTCCCCTGTCTCCACTAACCCACTGTCAATACCATGATCCCTCCCCTGCCACCACTAACCCACTGTCAATACCATGATCCCACTACTCCCACCACTAACCCACTGTCAATACCACGATCCCTCCCCTGCCACCACTAACCCACTGTCAATACCACGATCCCTCCCCTGTCTCCACTAACCCACTGTCAATACCACGATCCCTCCCCTGCCACCACTAACCCACTGTCAATACCATGATCCCACTACTCCCACCACTAACCCACTGTCAATACCACGATCCCTCCCCTACCACCACTAACCCACTGTCATAAGAACATAAGAACATAAGAACGGCCGTACCGGGTCAGACCAAAGGTCCATCTAGCCCAGTATCCTGTCTACCGACAGTGGCCAATGCCAGGTGCCCCACAGGGAGTGGACCAACAGGCAATGATCAAGTGATCTCTCTCCTGCCATCCATCCTCTGACAAACAGAGGCTAGGGACACCATTCCTTACCCATCCTGGCTAATAGCCATTAATGGACTTAACCACCATGAATTTATCCAGTTCTCTTTTAAACTCTGTTATAGTCCTAGCCTTCACAACCTCCTCAGGTAAGGAGTTCCACAAGTTGACTGTGCGCTGCGTGAAGAAGAACTTCCTTGTATTTGTTTTAAACCTGCTGCCCATTAATTTCATTTGGTGACCCCTAGTTCTTGTATTATGGGAATAAGTAAATAACTTTTCCTTATCCACTTTCTCCACATCCCTCATGATTTTATATATCTCTATCATATCCCCCCTTAGTCTCCTCTTTTCCAAGCTGAAGAGTCCTAGCCTCTTTCATCTCTCCTCATATGGGACCCGTTCCAAACCTCTAATCATTTTAGTTGCCCTTTTCTGAACCTTTTCTAGTGCCAGTATATCTTTTTTGAGATGAGGAGACGCATCTGTACGCAGTATTCGAGATGTGGGCGTACCATAGATTTATATAAGGGCAATAATATATTCTCAGTCTTATTCTCTATCCCCTTTTTAATGACCCCTAACATCCTGTTTGCTTTTTTGACCACCTCTGCACACTGCACGGACATCTTCAGAGAACTATCCATGATGACTCCAAGATCTTTTCCCTGACTTCTTGTAGCTAAATTAGCCCCCATCATATTGTATGTATAGTTGGGCTTATTTTTTCCAGTGTGCATTACTTTACATTTATCCACATTAAATTTCATTTGCCATTTTGTTGCCCAATCACTTAGTTTTGTGAGATCTTTTTGAAGTTCTTCACAATCTGCTTTGGTCTTAACTATCTTGAGCAGTTTAGTATCATCTGCAAACTTTGCCACCTCACTGTTTACCCCTTTCTCCAGATCATTTATAAATAAGTTGAATAGGATTGGTCCGAGGACTGACCCTTGGGGAACACCACTAGTTACCCCTCTCCATTCTGAGAATTTACCATTAATTCCTACCCTTTGTTCCCGGTCTTTTAACCAGTTCTCAATCCATGAAAGGACCTTCCCTTTTATCCCATGACAACTTAATTTACATAAGAGCCTTTGGTGAGGGACCTTGTCAAAGGCTTTCTGAAAATCTAAGTACACTATGTCCACCGGATCCCCCTTGTCCACATGTTTGTTGACCCCTTCAAAGAACTCTAATAGATTAAAGCAACAGAGGGTCCTGTGGCACCTTTAAGACTAACAGAAGTATTGGGAGCATAAGCTTTCGAGGGTAAGAACCTCACTTCTTCAGATGCAAGTAATGGAAATCTCCAGAGGCAGGTATAAATCAGTATGGAGATAACGAGGTTAGTTCAATCAGGGAGGGTGAGGTGCTCTGCTAGCAGTTGAGGTGTGAACACCAAGGGAGGAGAAACTGCTTCTGTAGTTGGATAGCCATTCACAGTCTTTGTTTAATCCTGATCTGATGGTGTCAAATTTGCAAATGAACTGGAGCTCAGCAGTTTCTCTTTGGAGTCTGGTCCTGAAGTTTTTTTGCTGTAAAATGGCTACCTTTACATCTGCTATTGTGTGGCCAGGGAGGTTGAAGTGTTCTCCTACAGGTTTTTGTATATTGCCATTCCTGATATCTGACTTGTGTCCATTTATCCTCTTGCGTAGTGACTGTCCAGTTTGGCCAATGTACATAGCAGAGGGGCATTGCTGGCACATGATGGCATATATAACATTGGTGGACGTGCAGGTGAATGAGCCGGTGATGTTGTAGCTGATCTGGTTAGGTCCTGTGATGGTGTTGCTGGTGTGGATATGTGGGCAGAGTTGGCATCGAGGTTTGTTGCATGGGTTGGTTCCTGAGTTAGAGTTGTTATGGTGCGGTGCGTGGTTGCTGGTGAGAATATGCTTAAGGTTGGCGGGTTGTCTGTGGGCGAGGACTGGCCTGCCTCCCAAGGTCTGTGAAAGCGAGGGATCATTGTCCAGGATGGGTTGTAGATCACTGATGATGCGTTGGAGAGGTTTAAGCTGAGGACTGTAGGTGATGGCCAGTGGAGTTCTGTTGGTTTCTTTTTGGGGCCTGTCTTGTAGCAGGAGGCTTCTGGGTACACGGCTGGCTCTGTTGATTTGTTTCTTTATTTCCTTGTGTGGGTATCGTAGTTTTGAGAATGCTTGGTGAAGATCTTGTAGGTGTTGGTCTCTGTCTGAGGGGTTGGAGCAGATGCGATTGTACCTCAGTGCTTGGCTGTAGACGATGGATCATGTGGTGTGTCCGGGGTGGAAGCTGGAGGCATGAAGGTAGGCGTAGCGGTCGGTGGGTTTTCGGTATAGGATGGTGTTAACGTGGCCATCGCTTATTTGTACTGTGGTGTCTAGGAAGTGGACCTCCTGTGTAGATTGGTCCAGGCTGAGGTTGATGGTGGGGTGGAAGCTGTTGAAATCGTGGTGGAATTCTTCCAGGGTCTCCTTCCCATGGGTCCAGATGATGAAGATGTCATCAATGTAGCATAGGTAGAGAAGGGGCGTGAGTGGACGAGAGCTGAGGAAGCGTTGTTCCAGGTCAGCCATAAAAATGTTGGCATATTGTGGGGCCATGCGGGTGCCCATAGCGGTGCCACTGGTCTGGAGGTATATATTGTCACCAAATTTGAAATAATTGTGCGTGAGGATAAAGTCACAGAGCTCAGCAATAAGTTGTGCTGTGTCATCATCAGGGATACTGTTCCTGACAGCTTGTATTCCATCTGTGTGTGGGATGTTTGTGTAGAGAGCCTCTACATCCATGGTGGCTAGGATGGTGTTTCCTGGGAGGTCACCAATGCATTGTAGTTTTCTCAGGAAATCTGTGGTGTCACGGAGATAGCTGGGAGTGCTGGTGGCGTAGGGTCTGAGTAGGGAGTCCACATATCCAGACAGTCCTTCAGTGAGAGTGCCAATGCCCGAGATGATGGAGCATCCAGGATTTCCAGGTTTGTGCATCTTGGGTAGTAGATAGAATAACCCCGGTCGGGGCTCTAAGGGTATGTTGATTTGTTCCTGTGTTAGTGTAGGGAGTGTCCTGAGTAGATGGTGCAGTTTCTTAGTGTATTCCTCATAGATTAGTAAGACACGATTTCCCTTTACAGAAACCATGTTGACTATTGCTCAACAGTTTATGTTTTTCTATGTGTCTGACAATTTTATTCTTAACTATTGTTTCGACTTATTTGCCCGGTACTGACGTTAGACTTACCGGTCTGTAATTGCCGGGATCACCTCTAGAGCCCTTTTTGAATATTGGCGTTACATTAGCTAACTTCCAGTCACTGGGTACAGAAGCCGATTTAAAGGACAGGTTACAAACCTTAGTTAATAGTTCCGCAACTTCACATTTGAGTTCTTTCAGAACTCTTGGGTGAATGCCATCTGGTCCCGGTGACTTGTTAATGTTGAGTTTATCAATTAATTCCAAAACCTCTTCTAGTGACACTTCAATCTGTGACAGTTCCTCAGATTTGTCACCTACAAAAGCCGGCTCAGGTTTGGGAATCTCCCTAACATCCTCAGCCGTGAAGACTGATGCAAAGAATCCATTTAGTTTCTCCGCAATGACTTTATCGTCTTTAAGCGCTCCTTTTGTATCTCGATCATCAAGGGGCCCCACTGGTTGTTTGGCAGGCTTCCTGCTTCTGATGTACTTAAAAAACATTTTGTTATTACCTTTTGAGTTTTTGGCTAGCCATTCTTCAAACTCCTTTTCGGCTGTCAATACCACGATCCCTCCCCTGTCTCCACTAACCCACTGTCAATACCACGATCCCTCCCCTGCCTCCACTAACCCACTGTCAGTACCGCGATCCCTCCCCTGCCACCACTAACCCACTGTCAATACCACGATCCCTCCCCTGCCACCACTAACCCACTGTCAATACCACGATCCCTCCCCTGCCGCCACTAACCCACTGTCACTACCACGATCCCTCCCCTGCCGCCACTAACCCACTGTCAATACCACGATCCCTCCCCTGCCACCACTAACCCACTGTCAATACCACGATCCCTCCCCTGCCACCACTAACCCACTGTCAATACCGCGATCCCACCTCTGCCACCACTAACCCACTGTCAATACCACGATCCCTCCCCTGCCTCCACTAACCCACTGTCAATACCACGATCCCTCCACTGCCTCCACTAACCCACTGTCAATACCACGATCCCTCCCCTGCCACCACTAACCCACTGTCAATACCACGATCCCTCCCCTGCCTCCACTAACCCACTGTCAATACCGCGATCCCTCCCCTGCCACCACTAACACACTGTCAATACCACGATCCCACCCCTACCACCACTAACCCGCTGTCAATACCACGATCCCTCCCCTGCCTCCACTAACCCACTGTCAGTACCGCGATCCCTCCCCTGCCACCACTAACCCACTGTCAATACCACGATCCCTCCCCTGCCACCACTAACCCACTGTCAACACCACGATCCCTCCCCTGTCACCACTAACCCACTGTCAATACCACGATCCCTCCCCTGCCTCCACTAACCCACTGTCAATACCACGATCCCTCCCCTGCCACCACTAACCCACTGTCAATACCGCGATCCCTCCCCTGCCACCACTAACCCACTGTCAATACCACGATCCCACCGCTGCCACCACTAACCCACTGTCAATACCGCGATCCCTCCCCTGCCACCACTAACCCACTGTCAGTACCGCGATCCCTCCCCTGCCACCACTAACCCACTGTCAATACCACGATCCCTCCCCTGCCACCACTAACCCACTGTCAATACCACGATCCCTCCCCTGCCACCACTAACCCACTGCCACCACCACGATCCCTCCCCTGCCACCACTAACCCACTGCCACCACCACTAACCCACTTCTGACACCGACGTCCCACCGTCAATGCCACCCTCCCATCTCTGCCACTGCTAACCCCCCGCCGACCCCAGCTCTGTTGGTGACACCCCTATCCCACTAGTGCGCACGGAGCCCAGTGCCCCCTCTGCCACCTGCCTGCACCCTCCGTTGGGCCCCTCCCCATGGTACTCACGGCCCCACGTTGGACTGGATCGTGCTGTCGTCGGAGCATAGCAGCCGGATCCCGTTCAGCGCCGTGTCGTCCCCGGCGAGCTGGGGCAGCTCCACCTGCAACGGGGCATCGGGGGGGAACAAGCCTGGGCATTACAGACTGGTCCCCCATCACTTCAGTACAAGGAGATGGGGGGCAGAGGGGCGTGAGGAGGGGGAAATTGAGCAGAGGGCCTCAGGGCTGTGGGGCAGGGGGATCCGGGTTGGGGAGGAGGGCAGAGGCAGGGGGAGCTGGGCTGGGGAAGGGGCAGGGGATCTGGGGAGGATGAAGAGGGCAGGGAGTGGGGCAGGGGGGAGCCGGGCTGGCGGGGGTGAATCTTTACCTTCAGGGAGAACCCAAGGGCGAAGCTGTTGCCGGGGCAGGACTGTTCCTCGCCCCACGTGCCCCACATCCCTCCATTGCTAACGTCAATCTTGATCTGGCCCCATGCACCCCACAGGCAGCAGCCGAGCACAAGGCCGAGCGTGGCGTGCAGGGAGCTGTCCATGGCTGGGTAGGCAAGCGGAGGGAGCCAGCAGCAGATGTGCAGCTCCTGGCACGGGGCAGGGGTGTTTTATACCCGGGGAGGGCGGGCTGAGCTGGGTTCCGGCCTGTGTGGGCAGTGCAAAGGGGTCGGCCTCGCCTTCTCTCGGCATTAGGTTAATCCTGCTCCCGACTACCCCGGGGCGCATGATGCAAGGTTCCTACCGCCACCCACCTAGAGCTCTGCTGCCTCATTGCCCCAAAACTCCCAGAGCAAATACGTCATGACAACACCTCCGGCCTCATGATTCAACCGTCCCCGCTGACACCGGGGTGCCTTTATGGGGCCAGCATCCCACTGTTACCACTTTGGACGTAGTATCCCACCGCTAACACCACTATGCCGTTACGCCACCAGGATCCCACCTCTGACCCCACTGTTACCACTTTGGATGTAGTATCCCACCGCAAACACCACTATGCCGTTACGCCACCAGGATCCCACCTCTGACCCCACTGTTACCACTTTGGACGTAGTATCCCACCGCTAACACCACTATGCCGTTACGCCACCAGGATCCCACCTCTGACCCCACTGTTACCACTTTGGACGTAGTATCCCACCGCTAACACCACTATGCCGTTACGACACCAGGATCCCACCTCTGACCCCACTGTTACCACTTTGGACATAGTAACCCACCGTTAACACCACTATGCCGTTACGCCACCAGGATCCCACCTCTGACCCCACTGTTACCACTTTGGATGTAGTATCCCACCGCTAACACCACTATGCCGTTACGCCACCAGGATCCCACCTCTGACCCCACTGTTACCACTTTGGACGTAGTATCCCACCGCTAACACCACTATGCCGTTACGACACCAGGATCCCACCTCTGACCCCACGGTTACCACTTTGGACGTAGTATCCCACCGCTAACACCACTATGCCGTTACGCCACCAGGATCCCACCTCTGACCCCACTGTTACCACTTTGGACGTAGTATCCCACCGCTAACACCACTATGCCGTTACGCCACCAGGATCCCACCTCTGACCCCACTGTTACCACTTTGGACATAGTAACCCACCGTTAACACCACTATGCCGTTACGCCACCAGGATCCCACCTCTGACCCCACTGTTACCACTTTGGACGTAGTATCCCACCGCTAACACCACTATGCCGTTACGCCACCAGGATCCCACCTCTGACCCCACTGTTACCACTTTGGATGTAGTATCCCACCGCTAACACCACTATGCCGTTACGCCACCAGGATCCCACCTCTGACCCCACTGTTACCACTTTGGATGTAGTATCCCACCGCTAACACCACTATGCCGTTACGACACCAGGATCCCACTGTTAACACTTCAGTGGGAAATAAGGAGAGAGAGGCCGGGTCCCCGGTTCAGAGCGATGTGGATCACAACCCAATACTGTGGTTTGAATGTGGCTAAATGCCACCGTACACAACACGGAACGAGGCGCGTCAGCCGTACACGGGACGGGGAGTCTCTCCTGGGGAGCAGCGACTCTGAAGCAGATTTGGGGGGCGGGGAGGGTAATCAGCGGAACGTGAGCTCCCGGGGCGACGCTGTGACCAGAAGGGCGAACGGCATCCCGGGCTGCGTAAGCGGGAATCTCGCGTAGGGGCAGAGAGGCGATTTCACTGCTGGATCGGGCCCAGACGGTGCCCACAGTTCCGGACGGAGGGTGATTACATCGGAGAGGGGTCAGAGAAGAGCCAGGAGAAGATTAAAAACCCTGCCTGCGAGTGAGAAACCCCAGGAGCTCAGTTAGCGTAACGAAGAGGCGGCGAAGGGGTGACGGATCCCGGTCTGTAAGTACCGACGCGGGGAGCGAATGTTTCACTAGCAGAGGCAGGTCTAACCCGGTCCGAGGGCCGGGAGTTGGAACCAGACGAATTCGGACTGGAAACAAGATGGAAAACGTCTAACAGTGAGGTGGGCTTGTCCCCATGGGCCCGTCTGAGCTAGGGAAGGGCGGCGAGGCCAGGCAGCGTGGATTCGCCGCGGGGTTAGGGCAGCTAGGAGCGGCTGGGACGAGCCAGTCTGGAGTCGGACTTTCCTGGCAGAAGCAATGACGCTTGTTTTCCGTGGCCTCCAGGAGGCCCGTCTCGGTTTGGCCCCATGTGGTTGTGGCCGGGGAATCAGCAGGGCTTCAAAGCCCGTCTGCTCACACCTGGCCCCGCAGCCCCTACCGCTCATTACAAGTTAATTGTCTCTGTACCTCTGGGGTCATTCCCAGAGCCAGGCAGCCGTCAGGGGTGACCTCCATCGATGTCTCCCTCCCGGGGATGGGGGTCTTCAATCCCATGCACCCGCCGGGTGGTGATGCATAATAAATTGGGGAAACTGAGTCACGCCACTGGTTCACACTGAGATTGCCACAATCCCTGCGTTCTCCACGCCTGACATATTATCTCCCCTTTTGGATGGCAGCTGCCCCACCTTCCCAGTCCACACAGATATCAGCGTCATTCCTTATAATTATAGGCCTGTTCGTCTGACATAGATCCAGGGCAAGATAATGGAGCGGCTGATATGGGGAGTCAATTAATAAGGAATTAAGGGAGCGTAATGTAATGAATGCTGCTCAGCAGGGCTGGGTGGAGAATGGGGCCTTTTGTCAGAGCGATTACAAAATTGGGTGATTAAGGTAATAGCGCTGCTGTAATAACTGTAGATGCCTGGGAGGCGACTGACTGCGTCCTGCACGGCATCCGGATTGAAAAACTAGACCGGCCTCCAATGAACATAGGAAACGGATTCAAAACCGGCTAACTGATGGATCTCCGAACGGAATCGGAAATGGGACATCGTCAGCGAGCCGGGGTGTTTCCTTGGGCTCCCGCAGGGCTCGGTTCCTGGCCCAACGCTGGTTAACCGCTTTATCGAAGAGCCGGAAGAAAACATAAAATCACCCCTGAGAAAGTTTGCAGATGACCTCAAATATCAGGGAAGTGGGGAATAAGGAAGAGGCCGGGGCACTGGTCCGGAGCGATGTGGATCACAAGTCATCGATGGCTATTAGCTAGGCTGGGCAGGAATAGTGTCCCTAGCCTCTGTTTGCCAGGAGCTGGGAATGGGCGACAGGGGATGGATCACTTGGTGATTCCCTGTTCTGTTCATTCCCTCTGGGGCACCTGGCTCTGGACGCTGTCTCTCGCCATAACAAAGAGAAGGTGACAAGCCGGCTTGATCCCAGTCTGTCAGTACCTACGCGGGGAGCAAATATTACCCCCTTTCTGCTACAAACTGGTGTATTTCATGCTCTAGACCCCAGCCCTGGAACAGCGCCTGACGCCGTTCCCCTCCATCGGAAATCTCACCCAGACACCAGCGCCCGCTGCCCAGGGAGCGACTCGGCCCCCGGTCCAAGAAGAAATCTGACCTGGTTGATGCCACACGGGGTTTTTTTCCCAAGTTTTCCTACCATTGCACCGCGTGGCCTTGAAACCGCCGCTCCAGGTGGTGAAGTGCCCCATATATTGTTGCCAGGGCCCCCCAGGGCCGGGCACAGTGAGCCAACGCCCCTCTCCCATCCTCGAAAGCCGTCCTGAATGGACGGCAGGGAGGCGACCGCTCTGCGGGGGGATGGGCGTGGAAGTGGTGGACTGGTGCTGGGATCGGTTAACGTGACCGGCCGTATTCAGGGCCAGGCGCTGGGGAGGCCGGGGCCGGTGGGGACAGGAGGGAACAGGGCTGGGGCTGGAGCAGAGGCTGTGACAGACGCCCGGGAGGATTGCAGCCGCGTCCCATGCGACGGGGAGAGACACCCCGGATGCCTGGAACGCGCGTGATACCCCGGTGCCAACCCGGCCACCTGGCGGGCGTCGTTAGGGGCTGGCTGACGATGATCCTGCCCCGGGCCCGGCCCGGCGGTGAAACGACACTTCCTCCAGGAACTGGAGTTGCTCGGTTAATTAACGCAGCCAGGAACAAGCCCGGGGAAGCTGCAGGGCCTGGCGCAAGACCAGGGACCCGTCCGACCAGGTTCCAGACGCCGGGCCAGCGAAGCAGGAGAGCCAGCGGAGAGCCAGCCCTGGCCTGGGGCCGGGTGGGAGCCAGCACCCCTTAGAGGGGACAGGCCCCGTGCCCCATTCCCTGCCCCACTGAGCCAGCCAGTCCCTGCTTGTGCTGGCCTGAGGAGCCCACTGTGAAATATTTGTCTCCCTCTATGTTCACCGTAACGCTTTATCCCGTGGCTTTGGTGCGTTCGGATGAGGTTCTTGATGTTGATCTTTAATTGACCTGGGTTAGTGCAAGTTTTGTGCCAACTCTGTTTACCGGCACGTTTGGGTTCGCGGGTGTGGTTAGAGATTGATAGATGTTGGGCTGCGTGGGTGTGTCGGCCTAGTCCTGCACAGACCTCGAGCAAACCGCCCAATGACTGCAAGATCCGTTAAGGAACAAAGGCGCCCGGCCAGGTTTATTGTCGACGAAGCATAGTACTAATATCCCGCCGACGCTACCGGACCATTAATACATGTATGCCTGTAACAGTGACCAGCTCAGTGAACGGCCGGACTTTCTGTTCCTCCCTAGGCCAGACAAAGATACTCCCTCTGAGTTACAACTTTGTACCCCGATACAAACAAGTTACATACTGCCTCTGACATAGTTCGTTACTTCCCCCTGACGTGGCCAGTTATCACCCATCACCTTGTACATGTTGGTTCGAACAAAAAATCTCTATTATGTTCTGTCATCCTGACCTTATCTTTGAGGAAGGGACTGTGTGTTCCTGTTATCCTTGGGGAATGTTTTTCTCCCATCCTTGATATCAGGATGTTCTGGTACCACTTGATATCGGGAGGTGTTCGTGTCAGCGCTCTGTGACTAGCACTTCTGAGGAATGTGAATTTCTGCAATATCAGCCCTGTTCTTGCCAAATTCTGTGAGCAGGTCCTGCCTCATACCAGGCTTCTGATACACGGGCTTACGTCTCCGACTCTCTTCCTAGCACCTCCGTTCACAAACAATGCAATGTCTCACCCCCTGCGCGGTCCTGCTCGTGCTTACGCTGCGAAGCGTCATCAGACCCTTCGAAATCGAAGCTGCCCGTCGCTCCCTCCCGATCTCAAAGCACTTTACCAAAGAGGGGAACAACATTCTCCCCATGGGGAAACTGAGGCAAAGCAGAGTCATAGAATCAGAGAACTGGAAGGGACCTCGCGAGGTCTCTAGTCCTGTCCCCTGCACTCGTGGCAGGACTAAGTATTATCTAGACCAGCCCTGACAGGCGTTGTCCAACCGGCTCTTAAAAATCCCCAACGATGGAGATTCTACAACCTCCCTGGGCAAGTTATTCCAGCGCGTAACCCCCCTGACAGGAAGTTTTTCCTAATGTCCAACCTAAACCGCCCTGGCTGCAGTTTAAGCCCATTGCTTCTTACCCTGTCCTCAGAGGTTAAGAACAACAATTTTTCTCCCTCTTCCTTGTAACAACCTTTTATGTACTTGAAAACTGTGATCATGTCCCCTCTCAGTCTTCTCTTCTCCAGACTAAACAAACCCAATTCTTTCAATCTTCCCCCGTCGCTCACGTTCTCTAGACCTTTCATCATTTTTGTTGCTCTTCTCTGGACTCTCTCCAATTTCTCCACATCTTTCCTGAAATGTGGGGCCCAGAACTGGACACAATACTCCACTTGAGGCCTAATCAGTGCAGAGTAGAGCAGAAGAATGACTTCTCGTGTCTTGCTTACAACACTCCTGCTAATACATCCCAGAATGTTGTTTGCTTTTTTTGCAACAGCGTCACACTGTTGACTCATATTTAGCTTGTGATCCACTGTGAGCCCCAGCTCCCTTTCCACAGTACTCCTCCCTAGGCAGTCATTTCCCATTTTGTATGTGTGCAACTGATTGTTCCTTCCTAGGTGGAGCACTTTGCATTTGTCCTTATTGAATTTCATCCTATTTACTTCAGACCATTTCTCCAGTTTGTCCAGATGATTTTGAATTTTTATCCTATCCTCCAAAGCAGTTGCATCCCCTCCCAGCTTGGTATCGTCCACAAACTTTATAAGTGTCCTCTCTAGGTCATTATCTAAATCATTGATGAAGATATTGAACAGAACCAGACCCAGAACCGATCTCTGCGGGACCCCGCTCGTGATGCCCTTCCAGCCTGACTGTGAACCACCGATAACTACTCTCTGGGGACAGTTTTCCAACAAGTTCTGCACCCACCTTATAGCAGCTCCATCTAGGTTGTATTTCCCTAGTTTGTTTATGAGAAGGTCATGCGAGATAGTATCAAAAGCCTCACTGAAGTCAAGATATACCACATCTACCGCTTCCCCCCAGCCACAATGCTTGTTACCCTGTCAAAGAAAGCTATCGGGTTGGTTTGACACGATTTGTTCTGGACAAATCATAGAAGCACAGAATATCAGGGTTGGAAGGGACCTCAGGAGGTATCTAGTCCAACCCCCTGCTCAAAGCAGGACCAACCCCAACTAAATCATCCCAGCCAGGGCTTTGTCAAGCCAGGCCTTAAAAACCTCCAAGGAAGGAGATTCCACCACCTCCCTAGGGAACCCATTCCAGTGCTTCACCAGCCTCCTAGTGAAATAGTGTTTCCTAATATCCAACCTAGACCTCCCCCACTGCAACTTGAGACCATTACTCCTTGTTCTGTCATCTGCCACCACTGAGAACAGTCTAGATCCATCTCTTTGGAACCCCCTTCAGGTAGTTGAAAGCAGCTATCAAATCACCCCTCACTCTTCTCTTCTGCAGACTAAACAATCCCAGTTCTCTCAGCCTCTCCTCAGAAGTCATGTGCTCCAGCCCCCTAATCATTTTTGTTGCCCTCCGCTGGACTCTTTCCAATTTTTCCACATCCTTCTTGTAGTGTGGGGCCCAAAACTGGACACAGTACTCCAGATGAGGCCTCACCAATGCCGAATAGAGGGGAACGATCACGTCCCTCGATCTGCTGGCAATGCCCCTACTTATACAGCCCAAAATCCCATTAGCCTTCTTGGCAACAAGGGCACGCTGTTGACTCACATCCAGCTTCTTGTCCACTGTAACCCCTAGGTCCTTTTCTTCCAGCCTGATGGTTACTTATCACCTTACTATCTTCTAGATGTTTGCAAATTGATACCTTTATTATTTGCTCCATTATCTCACCTGGTACAGAAGTTAAGCTGACTGGTCTGTAATTCCCCGGGTTGTCCTTATTTCCCTTTTTAGAGATGGGCACTAGATTTGCCCTTTTCCAGTCTTCTGGAATCTCTCCCATCTTCCATGACTCTTCAAAGATAATCGCTAATGGCTCAGATGTCTCCTCAGTCAGCTCCTTGAGTTTTCTAGGATGCATTTCATCAGGCCCTGGTGATTTGAAGACATCTAACTTGTCTAAGTAATTTTAACTTGTTCTTTCCCTATTTTAGCCTCTGATCCTACCTCGTTTTCACTGGCATTCACTATGTTAGACGTCCAGTCGCCACCAACCTTCTGGTGAAAACCGAAACAAAGACGTCATTAAGCACCTCTGCCATTTCCACATTTTCTGTTATTGTCTTTCCCCTCTCATTGAGTAACGGGCCTACCCTGTCCTTGGTCTTCCTCTTGCTTCTAATGTATTTGTAGAACGTTTTCTTGTTTCCTTTTATGTCCCTAGCTAGTTTGATCTCGTTGTGTGTCTTGGCCTTTCTAATTTTGTCCCTACATACTTGTGTTATTTGTTTATATTCATCCTTTGTAATTTGACCCTCATAAAATGACGTGGCCAAGGTCACGCAGCAGAGCTGGAACTCCCAGTTTCAGGTGCTGTTCTCACGGCTGGGCCGCGCCGTTGCTCTGTGGTTTCCCAGGGCTCCTGCGCCCCCCCCGCCCCCATCCGGTGCATTTTGTTGTCATGCAATGGGGCTACGGGTCATGCTGGGGATCGTTTGCAATGCGCAGTCACTCCCAGGGCCAGGGAGGGAAAGCTCTTCCCGGGAAGCGTCCCACAGCTCTGGGGTAGTTCTGTTCCGGTTCCCGAGTCTCCCCGCGGCGGCTGAACGTACGTTGGTGATGCGCCGCTCTCCGGTCGGTGCTCGCTTGCCAGATTTCCATTTTCCCAGCCCTCGTCTTTTAGCCACTGTTAGCGGAAGCCCAACAGATCGATTCAGCTTCCAGTTAACCGCTTGCAACATGATTTTATCCTAGAGGAAAAGATTCGAGCCGCAGTTGAGCTCTGCCCCAAACTTACAGGTATCCCACTCCCCTCCCCACTTCCTGACTTTCCCGTGTCTAGCCCCCTGTGATGAAGTGGGGGATTTTCTTGTTTTTTCAATGTTTTGCATGCAGAGGGGGTGGGACGCAGTTTCCCTGGGTGTTACTGGTTTAACGAGGGGAGGGGAGAGGGAGTTTGTTGTTACACAGGACTGGAGAGGGAACTTGTGACCCCAGCCAATGGCCTGGAGAATGGAGACCCCAGCAACTGGCGACCCGGCGACCCGGAGGCCCAGCTCGGGAGTCGCATCCGGTTCTGGCCAGTGGGAGGACAAAGGGCTGTGAAGCGAGGACCCCGGTGACCTGACCAGCCGGTTCCAGCCCGAGGGGCCAGAGGACGGAAGAGAGGAGAGGAGGCCCTGGCGACTCAGTTTACCTGGAGAGAAGACAATGGACAGAGGCAGGACTTGGGGCAGGTGATATCAGATGCCCAGCTGGGAAGCACTGGGGGTGGGGGGGGGGCTTGGGACCGGACAGAGAGGGAGCAGGCAGAGCCCACCTGGATGCTGGACAGACCTAGACGTCCTGTGCTGAGGGAGGCCAATGTTATGCTTATAAGAAGGACATAGGATCTTTTTCAGGGGAAAAGGCAACAGGCCGCGTTTATTGAAGATACAAAATTAGCATATGCATTCATTCACACACACACACACTGTCCCGCCAGTCGATGTTATAGTTACCACTCCAGAGTCCTGATCAATCGAGCAGCCAGCTAGGTTGATCATGGGTAGGGAGGAGCCGGGTTCTGTCGGTCACAACACGATGCTCTGGGGAAGTCTTGGCAGGACGAAGCCAAAGTTTCATGGGAAGGCCCCCTGTTTATATGGTGATTTTCCTTCATTGGGACCCCCATGAGTTTTGCACCGTCCTGCTGTAATCAATCGCCGTTTGACGAGTGCTTGTTTTCTTAAATTGTCCTTCTCATTCTTTATCACAGCTCTCTTGTCCCCATGGATAGGCGCCCGTCTCGTCTTTACAGTCGTGAAGTTGCCCTTTTTTGACATTTTAATAGGGGCGTGTTGCTGCCTCCTGGCTCCCTTGCGTTTGGTTTTGGGTTGGTTTTTTTTTTTTTTTGTATATTTGGCTCAGCGATGGCCTTGACACTTAATTTTTTATGCACACATTTTTTATTCACACACAGAACAGAATTAATGTACACAGAGCATTTTGAACAGGAACATCAAGTTGCAATGCAGAAGAAAAACAATCACGGCATTTTTTAAACTTATTTTAAAATGCTAAACCTACAACAAAGTGGTGACCTTAAAAGGTCTGTTACTGCCTTGAAATTAGCCCAGCTGATGCATTTTTACTAAATGGCCCGTTAAGCCGTTCCTTTCCGCTATTCAAAAAGGGTGGCTGGCAGGATATGGTCAAATTATACACCAATACATTTAATACACGCTACGTTATTATTTTTTATTTTAAATGATATAAAATACAAACATCAAATTCGACTACTACATGTCCCCCTTTTGACCCCTCAAGAACAATTCTTGAGTGGGTGATATTTGATACAACTCTTTCATAGCAATGTCCTGAGAGGCCATTTGAGCTCATGGTTGTAATTGAACGAACATTTTTTTGGTTTAACAGCACATACAACACATTCCTAGCCAGCAAACACAGGACAGTATTAACACAACTAGTAATGGGTGGAACATGATGGACAATATGCCCGTAGAGGTCAGGGACCAACGTCGTACCCGTGAGAGGCTGTTAGTTCTTTTTCAGACCTAGCAATTTTTAGCATGTCTTTATTTGCACGTAATATTTGAATGACCCGCATCCCTGTATCCCTCTGTGTCTTGTAAAAACCAAGGACCTTTTTTGTTGTTTTACAAGATGCTTTAATACCCAAACATTCCCAACTATTACCCAAAACATTTCATGTTCCAGTGATGCTAAACTAAGAATTTGACATCTTAGTACATTTTATAGCAAAGGCCGTTGTATTTTTTAATTTTATTTGTACCAAATTTACAGTATTATTTGCCGGCTTGTGAACGAGACTATTTTGCCGTTGTGACAAGAAACTGAACTTATTTTTAATGACCTCCAGGTCTATAGTTGTTTATAATTCCAGCTCTAAATTTAACTCCTCCTAATTTGGTGTCTACTCCATTTCGTTTTGCTCGGCCATTGGAGTGTTTTTAATCCAGGCCGTTATAATAGGAAGGGAGTAGAGTGAACATTTAGGTTCCAATTTACTATGGGGTATTAGACAGTTCTCCACAATAACTGTTCGGATCGTTCCTGTCTTAACAGGCTTATTTTACTGATATGGTAATTGTGGGTAGCTGGAACTCCAGGTATCCCCCTAGGGACTCTCTATTTTAACCCTTATTCCCCAGTGGTTTGGTATTCCTGTGGTGTTTATAAGTCCCACTTCCCCTTCCCAGGCATACGTATTGGTATTTTTTAAGGGTTTTAAGAGTTGGCTACTGTTTTTATCATACCGTTTTATGAGGATCACTGGATTACGGGTAGGAATCCATGATTGGCTGGCGGGGAGTGAATTATTCCTTAAATATTGGCTGCATCTTCTCCCATGATCGTTCTAATCATCCGGGCACTGAAAGTTCCCAGAAGCAGGCAAAGCCAAACCTTACACTGGAGTTTCATTTTCTGTGGATGAAAATGGTGGTGGTGAAGCAGCGCTTCGTGCTCGGGTTCCGGGACGTCCTTTTCTGCAAATAATCCAAACATCGTTATTTATGTAAACAGTTTAATTTGTGAAACGTGGACCCATTTCAGTTTTCCATCTTTTTCAGTACGGTGTACCAACAGGCTAAGGCAGTCCGCTATGGAGTAAGGACCTATTCATTTGTGAGTGGCCCCTTTTTTCCATTTTAAGGTACATGATTTGGTCCCTGTTTCCCACCGGGCTGCCTTTGCGGGCCTTTGTTTCTGAATTTTGTTGTTCATGTGTCCGATGGCCTGATTAACACTACACTGGAGGGTGGTTTTATCTTCTTGTAACTGTTTGAGCCATTGAAAATAATCATGCTGGGTTATATGAGAGCTCTCTTCTTGACCCTGTACCAGGTAACGAGGATCAATCATTAGGCGCATTGGATGTCCAAACAGAATGTGGTTAAATGTTTGTTCTTAGTCTGTTCCTGCTGCGCATGGCAGCCGAAATCAGAGGCAGTTTATCTGGCCCGTCTTTCCCTGTGTGATTTCCTGCCTTCCGGAGCGTGTCCTTAACCGTGCGGTTCATGCGCTCTCCTTGGCCTGAGGACTGAGGCCGGTGTGGTATTTTGTCTAATTTCCTTCCTTCCTTCCTCCTTGGCAATTTATCAATAAAATCCATTCGAACCCCATGCCAAAGCCCGAGGCTTCCTTGGCGCATCGTGGGACACGCCTCGTCCCGAGCACACCACACACAATTTCGCACCCGTGTTTTAACATCGTTTTTTAGACGCCTCCATTCTGCCGCTTGCTTTACCCTTCCACGCCTTCCTGCACAAACTGATGGGCTACGTTAAGTCACTCCTGTCTTTCTCTTTTTCCTGGAACCGGTGAGGGCGATCCATAGGGCCAGTTGTCAGCATGGACGTCCCTTTTCTGATGTCTGGTTACAACGGCTCTGTCATGCCATTGTATCTACCCGATTATTTCCGGTGCTCTCCATACCCGTCCCTTTACTTCGTGCCCTGACCGGTCGCACCGCTAACTGTTTAGGGTGCTTTGTTCCCCATGAGTACATTTTTTAGCTGTGTTGGCGCAGACATTCTTTTCCATTGTATGTAAATTGGCAATATTTTTTTATTCGCTGCTTTTGACCCGTTCCGATACCAATCCTGTATTCAAAACTGTCTTTTTTTTTTTTTTACACATAAATCACTATCGGCATAAATATACACGGGCCCTGGGGAACGTTCACATTGCCTTAAAACCTGATAAATTGCGTGGCGCTCGGCAGGCCGAGCCGATCCACGGTCTAAGTGTCCCTGAACGACTTCCTCTTCTAAGTTAACGGCAGCGTATTTTACGCATCTTTTCCCTTGTACTCCCGCCAGTAAACCAGACGTGCTTTTCCTGGCCCACAGAATCTAGTTCCTCCAGTGGGGGTGCATCTGCCAAGGCAAGTCTTTGCTCCAGAGTGACCTCTGGACATTCATGTGGGCCCCGTTTTAAATCTTTTGTAATCGTGCGGCAGCCAAGGCCAAGTCATTAGCCGCCAAAGGAATAACAAAAGGCCGTGATTCACCAGGGGAACGCCGGGCTGGGGCTGTGAGGGCAGGGTTAAAGCCGAGTCCTGCTCTCTTCCCCATTCCCAGCCTGTCTTTTCTTTAGCAGTTTCCACAATGGGTGAGGGATTTTGGCATATTTATAAAGGGGTGGGCTAAGAAAACCGAATCCTCCTAGCAGTACCTTAAAGAGTGGGTGTCAGTAGGGGCCGGCATTTCTACTAGTGCCCTGATCTTCCTCTGATCTACCTGTCTCCCTGTCACGGAGTCCCCGGGCGATGCTCTGGAACTGCTCCCCACAAAGCCAGGCAGGACCTTGGGGAGCCTCCTCTCCCTCGGAGCAGACCGTCTTCAGGGCAAGGAGCTCACACGGCTTCACCTCCTGGCTCTCACCTGGGAGCATTCGGCATATGCCCCTCCGTGCTCTTCCCACAGCGAGTCCGCCCCGGCGGGGTCCCGGGGAAGCCAGAGGGTTCTGCAGCCCCACTTCACAGTCAGACGTGACTCTCAGCCAGCCAGTAAAACAGAGGTTTATTAGATGACAGGAACATGGTCTAAAACAGAGCTTGTAGGTCCAGAGAACAGGACCCCTCGGCCGGGTCCATTCTGGGGCCCAGTGAGGCAGACCCCCATCTGCCCTCACTTCCCATCGCCAGCTAGCTCCCAACTGAAACCCCCTCCAGCCCCTCCTCCTCTGGGCTTTGTCTCTTTCCCGGGCCAGGAGGTCACCTGACCTCTTTGTTCACCTTTAGCTATTCCCTTGCAAGGGGGAAGGGCCCTGGCCATTTGTTGCCAGGAGACAGAGTGTCGGCCATGTATGCACACCGGAGACTTAAGAAATGCATAGGGGAAACTGAGGCACCCACACAGTATTCAGAGGAAACATTAAGAACACTCCCTTCTTGTCCCACGACTACGCCCAGGTGTGTAACCTGAGGTAGCACTGACTGACCCTTGTCTCAGGCTACTTTGAACCCCGGTTCCTGAATTAGCATTAGTGTTTGAGCAGACCAAGTTTGTCATGTTTTCGCATTTCTTGTACCCCTTCTACAATATACACGGCACGTGTTCGGGGGGAAAGGCACATTCCTGCCATAGTTTAACGTCGATAAGATTAGCCATATCGATTTTTACATAAGGTGTAACTGGTTCTTTTGTGCTCACAGAGTTTGCATGTACCCTTAGCAACGTGACAGTTTGATTACACAGAGCCACCTTAAGGGCACTGTCTTTTACTACAGCTCTTAGCTGCTGTTTTGTTACCGAAAAACCAACTCCAGAATCATTTCCCCTTCTCCTGGTTTTGACTGCCCTGCTGCAGCTCCGACTTTGGGCTTTTTAAAAAGATATTCAACTTATACAGCATTAACGCACCTTACGGGTTAAACGTTAAATCCCAAAGCCAAACAACCCGCGTTACCGGTGTCTGGCAAAACATGTTTTTCAGTTTTGCAACTTTGAACAAAAGATTCTGATGGTTTTTAGTGGTGTTATTTAAACACAAAACCAGTTCAGCTTAAACCTACAAAACAAGAGTTTTACAAACCGGGTTGTTGGCTTCGGTTCTAAACACTCCACATAGTTGCACAATCGATTTATACACTCATGTTCGGGGCTGTTTTTTTTAACATTCCTTATGTTGCATTAATTTTTACACAGCTGTACACAGATTACGTTTGTATACATTTGGGGGCGGTTAAGGTCCAATAGAAACCCCTGATGTTCTTTTAGCAAATTTGACTAAATTTTTCATAGTCAGATTATTTCAGTCAGAAAGTCTCTTTGCCTGGCTTATTTACAGACATTCCTTTGGAAAAGGATTCGTTTTCCCTTCAGAACGGCTGCAAAGAAACCAAGAATTCTCTTTCTCTAACACTTTTCCTTTTTAACTTTTTTACAACGTTCAACTGCTTCATTCCCTCCAGCCTCTGCAAAGTTAAACGTCTCTCTCTCTTTCCTTAAATCACTTCCTTCTCTCCCCAAATGACGCCTTCATCCACAGATTTCACCATTCCCAGGATTGTGCCAGGGATCCGAATTCCCCAGGCCTGCACTTATCATTTTTTTTCTTACTCTTGACACTCTGCCCTCAGGGCTTCCAACCTCTTTTCCAATTTTTGTATCTGTTGCCTGCCTGCTTGTCTGGGCCCGATCCTGCTTTCCTCATCGACCAGTTCCTTTTCATGGACACAGGTTTTGTCCCACTACCAATTTAGCAAGGAGGGTGGGCTCCTTAACTAGCCCCCACCCCTTCTGGTCCCTTTCCTTAAACATTTCTTTCAAAATTGTGAATTCACCACCATGTCACTCACAGAAAATACTCCACTGCCCAAACTCCTCTATCCCTCAGAGTTTGGTTTAACCGCGCAAGATCTGTTTAAAAGGAGCAATCTCTTGAACAAAAGATCGTCTTTGGATTGCTTCCTTTTAAACATTTCTTACACTATTTGCCCACACTCCTATATCCTTCAGAGTTGGGTCTCCCATAGAAAACACCGCTGGACATATTTCTTTATGAATCTCTTTATCTTTATAACTCTCCCGTGCCCACGCTCGTGCTGGGACTTACAAAACACAAACGTCTATCCCCACTAAAAACTGCTCTGCCTGACAGAACAGGAGGGGGGAACGTGAAGCCCCCAACATTTGGGCTCGAACCCGCAGGTATATTCACTTGTGCAATTTCCCCCCAACAGACAGGTCGGAGCGAGGACTCGAACCCTCCCCCTTATGGCCATGCACCCCTACGACCGGGGGTGCGTATACCTGGACAGTTTGTATATATTATATTTTATCTGTATCCACCAATACGTTTCATACATGCTACATTATTATTTTTTATTTTCTTATTTTCAATGATATAAAACACAAACATAAAACTTTACAACTGCACCAGGCCTGGGGAACCTGAGAGTTTCCTGTGCTGGGGTCAGACACTCAATAAACCTCCTGTGTGACGCTGGCTGAGAGTCGCTCTGGGCTAGAGAACAGGGGGGGTGGAGGCCCCGGGGGGTCCAGAGCGAGGGGACTCCCTGAGGGGGCCCACGGCAGAGACAGATGTGCTAAGGCTCCGAGAGGTGTGGCTCCAGGAGGTGGAGGGGCCTGACCCCTGGGAGAAAGTGGACCCCTGAGAAGGGCTGTCCCACTGAAAGGGGCACCCCCCACGGACCACACGGTGTGGGCACCTGTGAGTCCGTGACACCCCCCTCCTCTGAATTTTTCTTCTATTCTTTATCTCCTGCTAAAAATGTCCCTGGGTTGGTCTAAGCCAGATGTGTAAATCGTGCAAGGCCGAGCGACTGATCTGCACGTTCCCCGTTCGCAGCCCGGAGAACACCCTGGATACAGGATCACGAAGGAGACGCAGCAGATGGCAAATCAGTTGTGAGACGCTGGCGCCTATTTGGTTCTGTTCGGGGTTGTTGATTGGTTTTTCTCTCTCTCTGTATTTTCTTCAAAAAATTCAGAGAAAGTTCCTGGGAAAGAAATCTCCACCCAGGTCCGGGTCCCCCAGTTTTGTTTCCCGCTGGGGAAGAGGGTGGCTAGTTCCCGGAGGGCTGGGGCTAGCAGCTCGTTAGGAGCCACACCTGAGCTGGATCAGTTAATTCCCTAGCGAGGCCAGCGAAGCGGGGAGCTCAGGAGACTTCAGGGAACAAGGTAAGACCCTGACACGGGTGAGGAGGAGGACCGGGGAGAGACCCCGACCCAGCCAGGGTGGACATGGGGCTAGCCGCTACTTGGGGACCCCATGAAGCCAGGCCTGGGAAGATGTGGGGGTCGTGGGCAGGGTGGGGCCCAGAGGGGGGAGGAACCTGGGGGCTGGAGGAGTGGGGAGCACGGGGCGCCGGGGATGAGATGTCATGGGGGGGGGTTGGAGGCTGCGTTAGGGCGGCGGGGTTGTTCTAGATTATTTTGCCCTCTGGCTTGGTAACAAGCCAGCTCCGGGCACACACACACCCCATGCCTGCCCCCTCAAGGAGGGGTCCTGTCAGACAAGGGAGCCATTCTGGGAAACTGAGGCAGGCTGCCCAGTTGAACCCCAGCTGGACACTGGCGGGACACCCCCTCTCTTCCCCCCCCAGGGAGCTGTGTTTGGGTCCGGGGCGCCAGCAGGAGCAGTGGGGGGTGTGGGGCTACAGTGCCCCCCAAAGGACGGGCTGAGAGATGGCCTGATGTGGGGGTCCCCCCACACTGAGGCGTTGACGGCAGAGGGTCTGGGGGCGCTGAGCGGGTTCCCCTGCCTGGCTCCCCCTCTACCAACCCCGAATCCTCCCCCCCACGTGACACAGGAACCCCAATGAACCCCGGATCCCCCCACTCCCCCAGGGTGCACTGGGCCTGCCCCCTCCAGGCCCCCAGGCCGGGCTCCCCCCCCAATAAAGACACGAGGTGGCTGGGAAGAGGCCCTGGGCCAGGTTTAATGGGCGGGCACCCCCGGGGGGGGCCCTAGGGCGGGCAGCAGAAGAAACGGGCATCATTGAGGGCCGTGTTGTCCCCCCGCTGGCCCCCCGGCTCCTCCACCCGGGTCTGGAGGCCGCAGACGGAGCCGGAGAGGCAGGGGCGGCTCCAGGGCCCCTCCTGGTCCCCGGCGTCCCCAGCGTCACCGGCCAGCAGCTCCCCGTCGGAGCAGGCCACGCGCAGGCCGGTGGCGGCCACGTCGTCCCCGGCGTCCTGCCGCGGCTGCACCCCCAGCGAGATGGCGCGAAGGTAGCCCCAGGGGCAGTACCGGGCACCCTGCCACCTGCCCCACCTGAGCCAGGGTAGGAGAGGAGGGGTTAGATCCATCTGTCCATCCGTCCCTCCACCCATCTACCCACCCGTCCGTCCACCCGTCCATCCGTCCATCCACCCCTCCACCCGTCCGTCCATCCATCTATCCACCCACCTACCCACCCGTCCATCCATCCCTCCACCCATCCGTCCACCCACCTACCCACCTGTCCATCCATCCGTCCATCTATCCACCCACCTACCCACCTGTCCATCCATCCGTCCATCTATCCACCCACCTACCCACCTGTGCATCCATCCGTCCGTCCATCTATCCACCCACCTACCCACCCGTCCATCCGTCCCTCCACCCATCCGTCCATCCACCTACCCACCTGTCCATCCATCCGTCCACCCGTCCGTCCATCCACCCACTCGTCTGCCCATCTATCCTCCCACCTACCCACCCACCCGTCCATCCATCCATCCATCCGTCCACCCGTCCCTCCACCCACCTACCCACCTGTCCATCTGTCCATCCTCCCATCCGTCTGTCCATACCTCCACCCGCCCCTCCACCTACCCATCTACTCACCCACCTACCCACCCATCCATCCATCCCTCCACCCGTTCACCCATCCGTCCATCTACCCACCCACCTACCCACCCGTCCATCTGTCCTTCCACCCGTCCGTCCATCCATCCGTCCCTCCACCCCTCCGCCCGTCCACCCATCTGTCCATCCCTCCACTCATCCGCTCATCTATCCACCCACCTACCCACCTGTCCACCCACCTGCCCACCCATCCGTCCATCCCTCCCTCCACCCATCCGTCCATCCCTCCCTCCACCTGTCCACCCGTCCGTCCACCTATCTACCCACCGCTCTACCCAACTAACCCTCCATCCCTCCATCCACCCACCCCCACTACCCACCCAGTCCTCTACCCCCTCACCCCCATCTGTCTATACATCCCTCCCCCATCCACCCATCCCGTCCTCCCCCCACGCCCCCATGTCCGTCCCCACACCCCCATCTGTTCCTCCCTCCCTCTCCAGATGGGGGTTTCCTGGGGGGGGCGGGGCTCAGACAGGGCCCAGCCCTTGGAGCTGACACAAGGTGGGCTGGGCCCATGGCTGCCGTGAGGGACCCAGGCGTCCGGTACTCACGCTCCCACGCTGGACTGGACGGTGGCACCGTTGGAGCAGTGCAAACGGATCCCATTCAACCCCGTGTCATCCTCCCCTGGCGCGTCACCCTGGTAGGGGTGCACCTGGGGGGGCAGAGACGGGGTGAGGTGGGGGGGGCTGAGGGTCAGAGAGAGAGCAGGGAGAGGGTGCTGCGGGGGAGGAGGAAAATGGGGGGAGGAGATAAGGGGGCTCTTCGGGGCAGGGGAAAAGGGGCAGGGGGAAGGGGATGTAAAGGGGGCTGTTGGGGGGCAGGGGGATAAGGGGGCTCTTGGGGGCAGGGGGAAAAGGGGAAGAGAGGGAAGGGGATATAAAGGGGGGATGTATAAGTGGGGAAGGGGAAAGGGGGCAGAGGGGGGAAAGGGGATATAAAGGGGGTGAATAAGTGGGGAGGGGGGAAGGGGCAGGAGGGAAGGGGTGTAAAGTGGGGTGTATAAGTAGGGAAGGGGAAAAGGGGCAGAGGGGGAAAGGGGTGTAAAGGGGGGTGTATAAGTGGGGAGGGGGAAGGGGATATAAAGGGGGTGTAAAATGGGGAGAGGGAAAAGGGGCAGAGGGGGAAGTGATATAAAGGGGTGTGTATAAGTAGGGAAGGGGAAAAGGGGCAGAGGGGGGAAGGGGTGTAAAGGGGGGTGTATAAGTGGGGAGGGGGAAGGGGATATAAAGGGGGGTGTAAAAATGGGGAGGGGGGAAGGGGCAGAGGGGGAAGGGATATAAAGGGGGGTGTATAAGTGGGGAGGGGGAAGGGGCAGAGGGGGGAAGGGATATAAAGGGGGGTGTATAAGTGGGGAGGGGGGAAGGGGCAGAGGGGGGAAGGGATATAAAGGAGGGTGTATAAGTGGGGAGGGAGAAAAAGGGGCAGAGGTGGGCAGGGATATAAAGGGGCGTGTATAAGTGGGGAGGAGGGGAAAAGGGGCAGAGGGGGGAAGGGATATAAAGGGGGGTGTATAAGTGGGGAGGGGAAAAAAGGGGCAGGGGGAAGGGGTGTAAAGGGGGGTGTATAAGTGGGGAGGGGGGAAAGGGGCAGAAGGGGGAAGGGGTGTAAAGGGGGTGTATAAGTGGGGAAGGGGAAAAGGGGCAGAGGGGGGAAGGGGTGTAAAGGGGGTGTATAAGTGGGGAGGGGGAAAGGGGTGTAAAGGGGGGTATATAAGTAGGGAAGAGGAAAAGGGGCAGGGGGCAGGGATATAAAGGGGGTGCATAAGTGGGGAGGGAAAAAGGGGCAGGGGGGAAGGGGATATAAACGTGAGTGTATAAGTGGGGAGGGGGGAAAAGGGGCAGAGGGGGAAGGGATATAAAGGGGGGTGTATAAGTGGGGAGGGGGAAAAGGGGCAGAGGGGGAAGGGGTGTAAAGGGGTGTGTATAAGTGGGGAGGGGAAAAGGGGCAGAGGGGGCAGGGATATAAACGGAGGTGTATACGTGGGGAGGGGGGGAAAGGGGCAGAGGGGGAAGGGGTATAAAGGGGGGTGTATAAGTGGGGAGGGGGGAAAGGGGCAGAGGGGGCAGGGATATAAAGGGGGGTGTATAAGTGGGGAGGGGGAAAAGGGGCAGAGGGGGGCAGGGATATAAAGGGGGGTGTATAAGTGGGGAGGGGGGAAAAGGGGCAGAGGGGGAAGGGATATAAAGGGGGTGTATAAGTGGGGAGGGGGAAAAGGGGCAGAGGGGGGAAGGGGATATAAAGGGGGGTGTATAAGTGGGGAGAGGGTCTGCTACCTTCAAGGCGAAGCCGTTGGCATAGCTGCCCTCGGGGCACATCTCCACAGGCCCCCACGCCCCCCACGGGGCCCCGTTGGGCACCACGATGACCTGGTTGTAGGGCCGGGAGGGGGGCGCCTTGGCTTGGCCCCCCAGCACGGCCCCCGGGGCCAGCAGCAGGCAGAGCAGGACGCCAAGCTGCATCGCGGCCGGACTCGGGGTCTGCGGCCTGGGCCCCGAGGGGGCATTTGTACCCGGCTTGTCCCTGGGCCGACGCCAACGCAAATGGGGCCTTATCTCCCCGGGGCGGGGTCACCGTGACCCGGGCTGGCCTGTCCCCCCCGCCCCCTTTGCACTACGGACCCGGTGTCCCCACTGCCCCTCACTCCCGACCCGCAGCCCCCTGCCAGCCCAGCCCTGCCCCCCCCAGCTCTGCCGGTGCCCCTCACTCCCAACCCACAGCCCCTGCTAGCCCAGCCCTGCCCCCCCCAGCTCTGCCGGTGCCCCTCACTCCCAACCCACAGCCCCTGCCAGCCCAGCCCTGCCCCCCCCCAGCTCTGCCGGTGCCCCTCACTCCCAACCCACAGCCCCTGCTAACCCAGCCCTGCCCCCCCCAGCTCTGCCGGTGCCCCTCACTCCCGACCCACAGCCCCCTTCCTCAATGGTTGTAGACAAGCCTGTCGCTCTGATCGGGGGACGGGGTCTGATATGAACTGCGCCGGCTGTTGTTACAGTCCTGGAGGGCTGAGATGGGGCGATTGCCGGTTGAGGGACAGGGGGTAAAGGTGCCCACGTGAACCAGGTGCCCAGAGAGGAGACCTGTGTGGCTAACGGAGATGAACAGCTGGGATCTCCACTCGAAGGGGGGCTGAGGTGTGGGGGGGAAGTGGGGCGGTGAGGTGAATAAGGGTGGGGGGTATATAGGGAGAGAGGAGTGTGAATTGCCTTGGGGAAGTTGAAGGGCCGAGGGGCCCAGGGTGGGGAGTCGGGGTGCACAGTGTGGGGGGAGAGGGGCCTTGAGGGTGACACACAGCAACAGAGACGAGCGGGGGTGGGGGGGAGAGAGAGACATTTCGGCCTCCTTATCTCTGTTGATTCAGCGTTGCTCGTTTCCTGATAACGAGGCGCTCGCGATAAACAGGCCCCAGCCGCCAACCACTTCCCTGCCCCCCACACGCCTCCCCCGGCCAGCTCCCCCCGTCCCCGCCGAGCAGAGAGCAAAGCCCCGGCCAGGAGGAAACTACAGAGATGCAGCCAGGTGATAACTGGTGCATTAGCGCTGCTAAGACACAGCTGCCACCCACCCCCTCCCGGACCGGCAGCTCTCCCCCCCGTCTCCCCCCCAGGGCCGGGAATGCTCGGCTGGTTGGAAAAAGTCAGGAGCAGCCGCTAGTCCAAATGGCAGCCGCTCGGCCCGCCGAAGGCGGCTGTTCCGGGGCTCCGGGGTCGTCCCCCCGATTAACTGGTGCAAATGGTGCAGGACCTTTTCACGGTCGCCGTGAGCCCCACGGTGCTGCGTCTGTCCCCGTCCTGGGGGAGGGGCATGGGCCAAGCACGAGCCACTGGGCTCTGCCTGGGTGAAATCCTCCGGCGATGGGCTATGGGGCCCCTCTGGCTGGGGTCCCCAGGACCCCATGAGCCGCCCCGAATCGCGGGCGAGGAGGCTGCCGATCGGGTTAGCCTCAGCCCCGGCCCTTCTCCAGCGAGCCGCGGGGTGGGGATCCCAGGGTGCCCCCGGCACATGGCTGGCAAAGGGCCGCCGGAGAAGCCACTAGAGCAGTAGGGCATGTGGGTGCAGGGAGGGGATATTCAGGGCCCGGATCTGTCTGGGGGCTTTGCCTGGACTCTCCATTGTTGTGGAGAGGACAAAGGCAGCTTCCCACTCCCACTCCCCTCTGGATCGGCCCCATGGGCCCTGCCAGCCCGGTATCCTCCCTTCCCCCAGCTCAGACCCCCAGCCCCAGCCACCCGGTCTCCCCCTCCCCAGATCGGACCCAGACAGCAGTGGGCTGGGGTCCCGGGGGGGGGGGGTTACACACTCCCAGGCTGGTGGGGGGCGGGGAATTGGGTCTCTCTGATCACACCTGGGTCTCATCTTGCAAGCGTGATGGGTGCCAGGCAGTTTGAGGGGGGAGGGGGAGTCTGAGCATGTGAGGGTCCGTGTGATGGGTGGCTCTGTGTGTGTGAATCTGCTTCCACTAGTGTGTGCACGTGTGTCTGAATCTGCTTGCATGAGTCTGTGTTTGCACGAGTCTGTCAATCTGCTTGCACATGTATGTTTGCACCTGTGTGAATCTGCTTGCGCGAGTGTTTGCACAAATTTGAATGTGCTTCTGCGAGTGTGTTTGCACGAGTGTGAATCTGCTTGCACACGTGTGTGTTTGTACATGTTAATCTGCTTGCACAAGTGTGTGTGTTTGCACGTGTGTGTGTGAAGGGACTTTGTCTCTTTTACACACTGACAACCCTTGCCGACCCTGTCACCCCAATGCAGCTGTAGTCAATCGAACGGTGGGGGTGTAGCCGTCTGAGTGTGCGTCTGTGCCGTCCCTCTGCCCAGCTGTGATCTGCCTGTCAACAGCCTGGCCTGGTCCTGACACACCCAGGCTGGAGTGCAGGATGCCTGGGTCCTCTTCCCAGCTGACCCTGTGCCAATTCCAGCAGCGCGCCCTGCCTCAGTTTCCCCTTCCTGGGGCCCCACCCAGGACTGCATGGCCCAGAGGCCAGGGTGACGGATGTGGCAGAAACACCCAGAAAGAGGTGAGTCTGCGTGTGAAATGGGTCCACCCCGCTGCCGCCTCTGACGTCACCCCCCACCCCGTCCCCGGGGGGGTCAGGAAATGGGTCCACCCCATAGCGCCATCACAGAGGCAGAATCGCCCGGGGACCGTGGCGCCATGGAGCTTCCGATGGGGCTTTTCCTCCTCGTTCTCCACTTCGGGGGTGAGTCCGCTGCTGGGGGGGCACGCAGGCCAGGGGGGGAGCCCCAACCCGGGGAATCGGGGGTTGGAGATGAGACGCCCCAGGGACGGAGAGCACCTGAATGGGAGAAATGGAGTTGGGACCCCCAGCAGGGAAATGGGGATCCATAGATGGATGGGTGCATTATGGGGATGGATGGATGTGGGGGTGCATGGGGATGGATGGATGGATGGATGGGGGGACATAGGACTGGATGAATGGATGGCTAGCGGGGACACAGGGATGGACGGATGGATGGATGGACAGACGGACGGGGGTACATAGGGACAGATGTACGGATGGCTAGAGGGTACACATGGATGGATGGATGGGGGTACATAGGTCTGGATGGATGGACAGATGGACGGGGGTACATAGGGATGGATGGACGGATGGATGCATGGATGGATGGGGGGACATAGGGCTGGATAGATGGATGGACGGACAGATGGATGGGGGTACATAGGGACAGATGGACGGATGGCTGCAGGGGACACAGGGACGGATGGATGGGGGAACATAGGGCTGGATGGATGGACAGATGGATAGATGGATGGAGGGATATAGGGATGGATGGATGGATGGATGGATGGATGGATGGATGGACAGGGGTACATAGGGATGGATGGATGGGGGGATATAGGGCTGGATGGATGGATGGATGGATGGATGGATGGATGGATGGATGGATGGATGGATGGATGGATGGACGGGGGTACATAGGGACGGATGGACGGATGGATGGATGGATGGGGGGACATAGGGCTGGATGGATGGACAGATGGACGGATGGCTACAGGGGACACAGGGACGGATGGATGGGGGGACATAGGGCTAGATGGATGGAAAGATGGATGGGGGTACATAGGGACGGATGGACGGATGGATGGATGGGGGGACATAGGGCTGGATGGATGGATGGACGGACAGGGGTACATAGGGACGGATAGATGGGGGGATATAGGGCTGGATGGATGGATGGATGGATGGATGGATGGATGGATGGATGGCTAGAGGGGACACAGGGACGGATGGATGGGGGGACATAGGGCTGGATGGATGGGCAGATGGACAGGGGTACATAGGGACGGATGGACGGATAGATGGATGGGGGAACATAGGGCTGGATGGATGGATGGACGGACAAGGGTACATAGGGACGGATAGATGGGGGGATATAGGGCTGGATGGATGGATGGATGGATGGATGGATGGATGGCTAGAGGGGACACAGGGACGGATGGATGGGGGGACATAGGGCTGGATGGATGGACAGATGGACAGGGGTACATAGGGACGGATGGACGGATAGATGGATGGGGGGACATAGGGCTGGATGGATGGATGGACGGACAGGGGTACATAGGGATGGATAGATGGGGGGATATAGGGCTGGATGGATGGATGGATGGATGGCTAGAGGGGACACAGGGACGGATGGATGGGGGGATATAGGGCTGGCTGGATGGATGGACGGACGAATGGCTAGAGGGGACACAGGGACGGATGCTGGGTAACACAGTCGATATCTCCCCACCTCTGCCTGTGATCTGTGGAGGCGCTAGGGCTGCCGGGTCTTTGCCCCCCATGCCCCCCCGCGCGGTTGGCTGGACTCTAGTGGGGTTTGCGAGGGCGCTGGCTCAGCGGATGTAGGTTCACGGGGGGGCACGAAGCAGCAGGGGGGGATTAGGTGGCTGCGCAGTGAACTCGCTCGGCAGCCCGACCACGCGCCCCGTGGAACGGCTCCTCGGACCCCCACCAGGACTACGCTGGGGCAGAGCCGCTGCCAACGGCCCCGAAATAAACACCCAGCGGCCGGATCCCCAGCCACGTGAACTGGTGTCATGGCATTTCCCGCAGTCCTACCGGGGGCTGGGAGAGAACCCAGCAGTCCGGGTTCCCAGCCCCCCTGCTCTAACCACCAGCCCCCGCTCCCCTCCCGGAGCCGGGGAGAGAACCCAGGAGTCCTGGCTCCCATCCCCCCCTGCTCTAACCCACCAGCCCCTGCTCCCCTCCCAGAGCCAGGGAGAGAACTCAGGAGTCCTGGCTCCCAGCCCCCCCTGCTCTAACCCACCAGCCCCCCCCCCCCCCGCCCCAAGCCAGGGAGAGAACCCAGAAGTCCTGGCTCCCAACCTCCACTCCCCCACTCGTGTGTGGCTGTGTGCACCGGTGTCGGGGTCTGTGTGGGTGTGAGCTCCCCGCTCCCAGGGGCCCAGCCCAGCCCCTCACTCCTCTCCGCTCCCCGCAGGGGCCCTGGCGGGGCCGCCCCGGCTGACCCAGCCGTCCCCATCCCACGTGGTGGACGAGAAGATCCCGCGGCTCCGCTGCCTGATGTCGGGGAGCGACATCACCACCCACGTCCTGTCCTGGTACCACCAGCCCCCCGGGCAGGGCCCCGTCTTCCTGCTGAGCCACCGGGCCGGGGACAACAGGCCCACATACGGGGTCGGCGTCTCGGAGCGCTTCATCGCCAGCCTGGAGCGTGACACCAACGCCTTCAGCCTCACCATCGGCAACGTGAAACCCACTGACGCCGGCACCTACTTCTGCGCCGTCTGGTACGCCAACCAGTACCTCTTCGGAGAGGGCACCCGCCTCATCCTGGGAGGTGAGCCGCCAGGGACGGGGGGGATCCAGAACCGGCCCAGAGCATGACTAGAACCCAGCAGGGTGTTCTGGAGCAGGTTCTGGAGCGGCTCACACCAGGCTGGTGCCAGAGCTGGCCCAGAGCCGGCTGGGGCTGCAACCAAAAGAGAGAGACGGCGAACTGATCTAGAACCCAGCCCGAATCGATCTAGAACGTGCCCATAACCCTTCCAGATCAGAGCCGCGGAAATGTTCTGGAGCTGGCACGTGATTAGTGGGGACCGTGCCGGGGGAAATACTTGAAACTGATCTAGAACCCACAGCGGCTCGATCTAGAACCTGCCGTGACTCAATTTAGGATGTGCCCAGAACCTTTCTAGATTAGAGTCACGAAAATGTTCTGGAGCTGGCCCATTAGTTGGGTGGGTTAGTTGGATGCGTGCCTAGGAAAAGACCCGGGGCTGATCTAGAACCCCATCCCGAATCGATCTAGAGAACACGCTGAGCCATTCTGGGTCAGATCCACCAAATGGTTCCAGAGGGACCCGTGGGGGCAGACCTAGAACCCACAGGGCGGCGATCTCGATTGTGAGGCGAAGCATTCTGGGTCAGACCCCCAGAAACGTGCGGGAAGCCGAGCGAAGCCAATCGGCACCGCGTCCGGAACATGCAGAGAACCAAATCCAGAACCTTTCTCTGACCCAGTCGAGGACTGGTCCAGAACTCACCTGAATCCCATCTAGAAAGGACACCGAGCCGGCCCGGGAGACCCATCGACCCAGCCAAAGGCTGACACCGGGACCACCCCAGAACCCAATCTAGAACCCCCAGAAAACCAGTCCCTAAATGCCTAGAACAGAGACTGGACTGATCCGGTGCCCACCTCGATGTGATCTAGATCCAGGACCCACCTAGAACCGAGCCCCCTCTCCCCCACGATGCTGCCCCCTGACCTGACCCTCTCCCCTCTCCGGTTCCAGGTGATCCCCGGGAGAAGCGCCTGCCGCAGGTGGCCCTGCTGGGTCCAGCTCCGGCGGCTGGCCCGGCCTTCCTGTGCCTGGCCTGGGGGTTCTCCCCGGAGCCGGTCCGGGTGCGCTGGCAGGTGGACGGGCGGGAGCCAGGGCCCGGGGAGGTGTCCCCGCCGGCGGAGGACCGGGATGGGGCCGGGGCCGCCAGCCTGCTCAGCCTCCCGGCCCGGGCCTGGCTGGACAGCGCCCGCGTGACCTGCCGGGTGGAACACGAGACCCAGGCCCAGCAGAGCAGCGCCGAAGTGAAGGGAGCCAGGCGCCGAGGTGAGACCCCCCCCCCCCCAAACCTCCAACCTCTCCCTCTCCCCCCCCCCCCATGGTAACTCACCCCCGGATTTGTCTCTCCCCCCACACACAGGTTGCTCGGTATCCGCCGGAGACCCCGTCCCGCCGCCTGACCCTCTCGGCAACGGGACCGCGGGGAGCACCGCCCTCCAGAGCACCGGTACGGGACCCCCAACCCCACCCCTGGGCCCCCTTTGGGGTCACAGCCACGGCCCCCCCTAACTGTCCCCTCTCCCCCGCAGGGGCCCCGAGCCTGGGCCGGATCGTGCTGACGGCCTGGCGCTGCTACCTGGGGTCGCTGGCCGCCAGCTGCCTCTACGGCCTGGGGGTCTCCCTCCTCGTGGGGCTGCGAGGGCTGCAGGAACTCAGGCGTCCGGGGCCACCCCCACCCCCTCCGGGAGCCCGGAGGAGAGCTGGCGAGGAGCGTCGCTTTGAATGAGACTCCGCGTCCCGCTGGTCCCCCCCCAGTGTCCCCCTCCTGGGGACCGGGAATGCCCCCAAACTGGCCCCCCACAGTCCCCGCCCTGGACCTCCAGCCCCCACCCCGGCTGTCCCGTGCTGGCTGCAGTGGTGACCCCCTCAGCCCCTGCTAATCCTGCCCCCCCCCCCCGATCTCTGACACACACACACACACACACACACACACCCGCGTGCACGGAGCTTGGCTATTGGACAATAAAGCCTTAAACAACTCCTGTGAGACTGACTCTGTGCACTGGGGAACCTCACCCCCCCACTGCCCCCCCGCTGCCCCTGCTGTCCCCCACTGCCCCCCACTGCCCCCCTGCTGCCCCACCGCCGCTGAGTCTGTGCAACCAGGGACTCCTGGGTTCTCTCCCCGGCTCTGGGAGGGGAGTGGGGGCTGGTGGTTAGAGCAGGGGGAGCTGGGAGCCAGGACTCCTGGGTTCTCTCCCTGGCTCTGGGAGGGGAGTGGGGGCTGGTGGTTAGAGTGGGGGGGGCTGGGAGCCAGGACTCCTGGGTTCTCTCCCTGGCTCTGGGAGGGGAGTGGGGGCTGGTGGTTAGAGTGGGGGGGGCTGGGAGCCAGGACTCCTGGGTTCTCTCCCCAGCTCTGGGAGGGGAGTGGGGCGGGGGGTTAGAGCTGGGAGCCAGAACTCCTGGGTTCTCTCCCCGGCTCGGGGAGGGGAGGGGGGCTGGTGGGTTAGAGCAGGGGGGGCTGGGAGCCCCCAAACTCCAGCCTTCTTCTGCCCTCAGGTTCCCCCCCATTCCACTCTGTGGGGCAAAGTCCCTTCCGCTGTTAATTTTTAACCTGACCATCTCCCTGCCCCCCATCTGACCTCCAGCCACCCTGAGTTTGAACCATGGGGTGGGGGGGGGGGGAGCCACCCGCCCCCAGCGCAGCTTCTGCCAGGGAACAGGACATGGGGCATTTCCCCTGGGGGGGGGGAATGGGGGGGATGGGAGCCCCGCCCCAGATAACAGGCCCTTATCTGCGGTGAGTGGCTGGGCCGGGTGGGGGCAGGGGTCAGGGCCGTGGGGCTGGGCCGGGCACCGTGGGGCCGGGGTTTGCGGGGATGGGCCCTAAGCGTGTCCTGCTCCCCGCGGTGGCCTTCCTCAGCCTCCTCTTCCTCGCCGGCCTCTGGCTCCGTGAGTGACACCCCCCCCGCGTCCCCCACCCCTTCCCCCCACCAGCCGCCGGCCCTGCCAATGACCCCCCCCGGCCGATACGCACAGCCCCAGCCCCCCCCCCCCCACATGCCCCATACACCCCCCTGCCCCCTCCCTCACCCCCCTGACCTCTGGGCCCCATGGCACTCCCCACCACTTGCCTCCAGCTCCCTCACCCCCCCCCCAGCGACCCCCGCCTGGCACCCACGCCAGCGTCTGACTCTGGGAGTGAGCGGGACGGCCCCACAGACCTGCTCCCCCCCCGCCACCCCTCACACCGGGCCCCCCAGCTCCCCCCGGTCCCCCGCCCCCGCTGCATGCCGGGCTCTGTATGAATGCCTGGGTGGGGGGCGGATTGTGTCGGTCCGTGGGGGGGGGCTTTGCTCCGGCCTGCGTGAGCTGTCGCATGTACCAGGCGTGTTCTTAGCATGTCGCCTGCGTGTAGCCTGCCCGTGCCTAGACTACTGGCCGGACGCTTGTATGTTGTTAGCGTGTGCAAAGCCGGAGGCCGGCAGGGATGGTGCAAGTACCTCCCCGGGTGCATCATGCATGTCGTTAGCGTGTGCACCCCCCCCCCGTGCAAACCGGGGAGACCATTGGGAATGTGGGGGGGGGACGACTGTCCGCCTGTCCAAGTGTCTGAGCTCTGTCCTTCCCCCCCCGGCCCGGAACAGCAGAGGTGCAGCTCTCAGCCTGCGTTCGGGGCGGGCGGCCCTGTGGATGGCTCGGGGGCAGAGGGGAGACGGCCCCCCCTGAACGGGATGGGAAGGTGAGAACCCCCCTTGTGCTCCCCCCCAAACCCTGCCCCAAATCTGGCCCCCCTCCCATCCCTAACTCCTGCCCCCATCCCCACCCCAAAACCTCCCCAGCCCTCCCTTCCACCTGTCCCACTTCCTGATCCTGATTCCCCCCCCCCCCCCGCCGCCCCACAGAGAACCTGTCTGCTGTATCCCCTCTGCAGCCGCCCCTTCTCAGCTCCCGCCTGCCCCTTCCCAGGCATGGGACCCTCCCTCCGCCCCGGGCCCCCCGCTGCCCGGGCCAAGGCTTCCAGATCAGCCGTCTCCTGGCGGCCTTCAGGGGCTGCGTGACGCCGGAGGGAGAAATCCTGCTGCAAGATTATCTGGCCGGCTGGAAAGAACTGATCAAGTGAGTCCATCCCTGTGTAACCGGCCGCCCCGCCCCAGAGGTGGCCGCGTCTCAGCGCCGGGCGAGGGGTCCCCGTGTAACCGGCCGCCCTGCCCCAGAGGTGGCCGAGTCTCAGCGCTGGGCGAGGGGTCCATGGGTAACCGGCCGCCCCGCCCCAGAGGTGGGCGCGTCTCCGCGCCGGGCGAGGGGTCTATGGGTAACCGGCCGCCCCGCCCCAGAGGTGGGCGCGTCTCAGCACCGGGCGAGGGGGTCCATGGGTAACCGGCCGCCCCGCCCCAGAGGTGGGCGCGTCTCAGCGCCGGGCGAGGACTCAGCTGTCCCCTCTCTCTCTCTCCCCCCGCACCGCAGACTGATTGACGCTCTGGGGGCCGCGTTCGGGCTCCTGGCCCGGGAGACGCAGACGAAGATGGCGATCCTGGAGGGACACCGCTCGGGGCCGCACGCCCCTCACTACCGCACCCTGCAGGCCATGGTGGCCTTTGAGCTGCGGCGCGGCCGGGTGGGGCTCCGGGTGCTGCCCCCGGACCAGCCCCCCTCGGGGAGCCGGACCCTGCTGCGCCTCCACCGGGCCCTCAAGTGGCTGGAGCTGTTCCTGGGCAAGCTGGGCCGGAGTGGGGCGGAGGAAGACCCCTCCCAGCTGTGCGCCGAGGCCTACCAGGCGGCCCTGGCCCGGTACCATGGCTGGTGGGTGCGGCAGGCGGCCGGGCTGGCCTTCCTGGCCCTGCCCTCGCGCCGGGAGCTGTACGGGCTCGTCTGCGCCGAGGGGGAGAAGGAGGCCCGGGCTGTGCTCCTGGATGCCGTCGGCACCATCTCCAGGGTGTATAACATCACCCAGCAGCTCTACGCCACCCGCGGCCTCTTGGAGCTGCCCTGAGCGGCTGCCGGGGGGCACCGGAGAGGACAAGTTGGGGGGCACTGGGTCTGCTCAGCCTTAGGGCAGGGACTGGCTGGCTCAGGGGGGCAGGGAATGAGGCAGGGGCCTGTCCCATCTAGGGGGTGCCGGCTCCCAGCCGGCCCCAGGGCGGGGACTGGCTGGCTCAGGGGGGCAGGGAATGGGGCAGGGGCCTGTCCCCTCTAGGGCAGGGCGTTGGGCGCGGTTGTGAACCAGGGCCAAGTAAAGAGACGCCCCGAGCTCGACGTGGTCGCCGGAGTCTTTTGTCGCAAGACGTGTTTTGCCGCCCGGCTGGGCTGGTCTCTGGGCCTCTTCGAGGGGAGGATCCCGTAGGGGTTGCACCCCCCCGGTAATGTGGGACAGCCCCGCCAGGACCAGCGCCTGGCCCCTGCCGGGGGTGCATGGGGTGGGTCTCAGTGCGGCCGTGTGACCCCTGTGGGCAGCTCCCCTCCGGGCGCGGGGCGCAGCGTGGGCAGGGTAAGGGTGGTGCGGGCCGTAGGGCAGGGGTTTGAGACACACAGGGTGGGGCTGGGGGTGGGGCCATGGGGCAGGGGGTGGGGGGGAACACAGGGTGGTGGCGGAGTTGTGGGGCAGGGGTGGGGGGACACACAGGGCGGGGGGCGGGGCCATGGGACAGGGGTGTGGGGGACACAGGGCTGGCGGGGGTCGGCCGGGGCTGGCCGGACGCTAGGGAGGTGGGTGGTGACATCACACGTGATGTGATGATGTCACACCCAGCCCTGCTGACATCACAGCCCCAGGCCGTGATATCACGGCCACGCCAGGCACAGGGGATGATGTCACCCTGCTCCCTGGTGACATCACTGTGATATAACATACGGGAGGTGATGCCATCATGTCACGTGGAGAGGTGCTTGGTGACGTCAGAGATTCGAGCGATGACGTCAGAGCGATTGGCGACGGTGCGCCGGGCTCGCGCGGTGGCCACTCTGCCGTAAAGCGGACCCGGCGGGCGTCGCAAAGGGGTATTGGACCCAGTGCCGTAAAGCAAGGCCAGAGCACGTCCCAATAGGGATGGCGGCCGCGCCGCCGTAAAGCGACATCGACTTGTGTGTCGTAAAGCCACTGTCCGCTGTAGAGCGAAGGGCCAGGGGTCGAAAGGGCGAGCGCGGAATCCGCCACACCGCCGTAAAGCGCGACGCGGGCGGCTGCCGTAAAACGGCCACCCGCGAGGGCTGAGCGTTGCCGTAAAGCGTCGCCGTCCCGTCCCCCCCGCGCGCACAGAAAGCGCCTTCTCACCTAGCCGTCAAGCGAGGGCGGGGGGCCGAACGGGGTGTCGCAAAAACGCCTCGCTATCCCGCAGCGCGCGGCGGCCGGGTTTTGCGACAGTGTCGCGCGGTGCCGGGGGACGGATGGCGACGGCAACGGCGCTGGCGGTGTCCGGGGTCCGGGTCGGGCCCGCGGGGGGGTCCCCGGACTGGGCGGGGCGGCCCCTGAGCACCGGGGTGAGCGGGGGGGGCCCGGGGGAGGGGCCGTGGGGTCCCGGGGTGGGGGGGTTCGGAGGGGGAGGGGCCCGGCGGGGATTCCGGGGGGGTCCCAGGGGGGCGGGGTGGGGGGGGGCGGCCCCGGGGGGGTCCCAGGGGGGGAGGGGGGATTCCCGGGGGGGGGCGGCCCCGGGGGGGGTCCCAGGGGGGCGGGGTGGGGGGATTCCGGGGGGGGCGGCCCCGGGGGGGTCCCAGGGGGGAGGGGTGGGGGGATTCCGGGGGGGGGAGCGGCCCCGGGGGGGGTCCCAGGGGGGAGGGGTGGGGGGATTCCGGGGGGGGCGGCCCCGGGGGGGTCCCAGGGGGGATTCCGGGGGGGGGAGCGGCCCCGGGGGGGTCCAGGGGGGAGGGGTGGGGGGATTCCGGGGGGGGAGCGGCCCCGGGGGGGTCCCAGGGGGGCGGGGTGGGGGGATTCCGGGGGGGGCGGCCCCGGGGGGGTCCCAGGGGGGCGGGGGGTGGGGGGATTCGGGGGGGGGCGGCCCCGGGGGGGTCCCAGGGGAGAGGGGTGGGGGGATCGGGGGGGGGCGGCCCGGGGGGGGTCCCAGGGGGGGAGGGGTGGGGGGATTCCGGGGGGGAGCGGCCCCGGGGGGGTCCCAGGGGGGAGGGGTGGGGGGATTCCGGGGGGGGCGGCCCCGGGGGGGTCCCAGGGGGGAGGGGGGATTCCGGGGGGGGGCGGCCCGGGGGGGGTCCCAGGGGGGCGGGGTGGGGGGGATTCCGGGGGGGGGCGGCCCCGGGGGGGTCCCAGGGGGGAGGGGTGGGGGGATTCCGGGGGGGGGGAGCGGCCCCGGGGGGGTCCCAGGGGGAGGGGTGGGGGGATTCCGGGGGGGGAGCGGCCCGGGGGGGTCCCAGGGGGGCGGGGTGGGGGATTCCGGGGGGGGCGGCCCCGGGGGGTCCCAGGGGAGAGGGGTGGGGGGATTCCGGGGGGGGGCGGCCCCGGGGGGGTCCCAGGGGGGAGGGGGTGGGGGGATTCCGGGGGGGAGCGGCCCCGGGGGGGTCCCAGGGGGGAGGGGTGGGGGGATTCCGGGGGGGGAGCGGCCCCGGGGGGGTCCCAGGGGGGCGGGGGGTGGGGGGGATTCGGGGGGGGGAACGGCCCCGGGGGGGTCCCAGGGGGGAGGGGTGGGGGGATTCCGGGGGGGGGGGAGCGGCCCCGGGGGGGTCCCAGGGGGGAGGGGTGGGGGGATTCCGGGGGGGGAGCGGCCCGGGGGGGTCCAAGGCCCCCCGCGCTGTCGGACTCACCCCCCACCTCCCCCCCCCCAGACAACCATCATCGCGGTGGAGTTCGAAGGGGGGGTCGTGATCGGCGCCGACTCGCGGACAACCACGGGGTGAGCGGGGGGGGCGCGGGGCGGGGACTTGGGGGGGGGCGGCGCGGGAGGGGTTGGGGGGGCGCAGGGCGGCTGGGGGTTGGGGGTGGCGGGGTTGGGGGGGCGCGGGGCGGGTGGGGTTTGGGGGGGTGGGGGTTTTGGGGCTGAGCGGGCGGTTTGGGCTGAGCGGGGGGGTTGGGGGGGCGCGGGGCGGGTGGGGTTTGGGGTGGGGGGGGGGGCGGGGGGTTTTGGGGCTGAGCGGGGGGGGTTGGGGGGCGCGGGGCGGGGTGGGGTTTGGGGTGGGTGGGGGGGGTTGGGGTGAGCTGGGGTGTTGGGCTGAGCGGGGGGGCGCGGGGGGGGCGGGGGTTTTGGGGCTGAGCGGGGGGGGTTGGGGGGGCACGGGGGCGGGCTGGGGCTTGGGAGGGTGGGGGGGTTGGGGTGAGCTGGGGTGTTGGGGGTGAGCGGGGGGGTTTGGGGGGGGTGGGGGGTGTTGGGGTGAGCGGGCGGGGTTGGGGGGCGTGAGGGGGTGGGGGTGTTGGGGTGAGCGGGGGTTTGGGGGGGTGAGCGGGGGTTTGGGGGGTGTTGGGGTGAGCGGGGGTTTTGGGGCTGAGCGGGGGGGTTGGGGGCGCGGGGCGGCTGGGGTTTGGGGGGGGATGGGGGTGTTGGGGTGAGTGGGCGGGGTTGGGGGGGGGGCGTGAGGGGGGTGGGGGGGTTGGGGGGTGAGCGGGGGTTTTGGGGCTGAGCGGGCGGTTTGGGCTGAGCGGGGAGGGTTGGGGGGCACGGGGCGGGGGTTGGGGTGAGTGGGGGGGCGTGGGGGTGCATGCTGGTCCCCGGGGGCCCCCCCTGTGGATGGGTTTGCGTCGGTCCTCGTGCCCGGACCAGCCCCCGGCTGTCACAAGGGGGGCTTGGCGGGGGAAATGTGCCTGTGCCGCTGTGTTATTGTAGGGTCTCCCGGGTGCCCCGGGTTGTTATTCTAGGGCCGGCGGGTGAGGGGCGGGCGAGCTCCCATCCGCGGCTGTATCTCCCTGTCCGGAGGGCAGGGGGGCTGTGTTATGGTAGGGTCTCTGGGGGGGCTATGTTTGGGTAGGGTCTCCGGGGGCGGGGCTCAGGGGAGGCTGATGATCCGGCTCCACCCCCTGCAGCTCCTACGTGGCTAATCGAGTGACGGACAAACTGGACGCCCATCCACGAGCGCATCTTCTGCTGCCGCTCCGGCTCCGCCGCCGACACCCAGGCCATCGCCGACGCCGTGGCCTATCAGCTGGGCTTCCACAGGTACCGCCCCCTGTGCCCATAGCCCCGCCCCCGGGCCCATAGCCCCGCCCCCTGGGCCGCTGGACCTGTTCTGCGCCCCCCAGGCCCATCGCCGACCCTGTGACCTATCAGCTGGGCTTCCACAGGTACCGGCCCCGCACCCCTGGTTTCCTGGCCCCATTCCCCACCCCCCCTGAGCCAGCCAGTCCCCACCCTGGGGCCGGGTGGGAGCCGGCGCCCCCTAGAGGGGACAGGCCCCTGCCCCATTCCCCGCCCCCCGAGCCAGCCAGTCCCCGCCCTGGGGCCGGGTGGGAGCCAGCGCCCCCCAGAGGGGACAGGCCCCCTGCCCCATTCCCCGCCCCCCTGAGCCAGCCAGTCCCTGTCCTGGGGCCGGGTGGGAGCCGCCGCCCCCTAGAGGGGACAGGCCCCAGCCCCATTCCCTGCCCCCCTGAGCCAGCCAGTCCCCGCCGGGGCCGGGTGGGAGCGGGACGGCCCCTGACCCCGCTTCCCTGCCCCACAGCATCGAGCTGGATGAGCCGCCCCTGGTGCACACGGCCGCCAGCCTCTTCAAGGAGATGTGTTACCGCTACCGCGAGGACCTCATTGGCCGGCATCATCGTCGCCGGCTGGGACAGGCGCAAGGGGGGGCAGGTGAGCGGGATACAGGGGCAAAGCCACTGGGGGCGCTGCAGAGCCAGGGCTGGCCCCGGTGCCCCATAGTGCTTCCCTTCCACATCCTTCAATCTCTGCCCCCATAGTGTGACCCTGAGACACGGGGTCCTTCAGTCCCTGTCCCTGTCCAGCGTCTGACACAGCCGCCTTGCCCCAGAGGTGGCCACAGCTCAGCGCCGGGCAAGGGATCCCCGTGTCACCAGCCGCCCCGCCCCAGAGGTGGCTGCATCTCAGCGCGGGGCGAGGAGTCCCCGGGTAACCTGCCGCCCCGCCCCAGAGGTGGGCGCATCTCAGCGCCAGGCGAGGGGTCCCCCGTGTCACCAGCCGCCCCGCCCCAGAGGTGGCTGCATCTCAGCGCCGGGCGAGGGGTCCCCGGGTAACCGGCCGCCCCGCCCCAGAGGTGGGCGCGTCTCAGTGCCGGCCGTGCTCTCTGGGCTCTCTGCCCCAGGTGTTCTCGGTGCCCATGGGCGGGATGATGGTTCGCCAGCCCTTCTCGGTGGGCGGCTCGGGCAGCTCCTACATCTACGGCTTCGTCGACGCCTCCTACAAGCCGGGCATGAGCCAGGAGGAGTGTCTGAGCTTCACGGCCAACGGTAACGTCCTGCCCCCCCGGCTCCCCCGCCCCCCCGGCGCTGCTGGGCGGCCTCCCCTGGTGGGGGGATGGGACCCAGGAGTCCGGGCCGCGCCCCTCCCCCCTGACGACGCTCTCCTCTCCCCTTGCAGCGCTGGCGCTGGCCATGGAGCGGGACGGCTCCAGCGGCGGGTGATCCGGCTGGCCGCCATCACGGAGCAGGGCGTGGAGCGCCAGGTCGTCCTGGGCAACCAGCTGCCGCGGTTCTCCTCCGCCTGAGGGGGGCCCCCACCCCGACACCCCCCCGCGCGACGGACGGATTAAACTATCAGAACTCACACCCGGCCTCTGTCGTTCCAGCAGGACTCCTGGGTTCCCTCCCCGGCTCTGGGAGGGGAGTCGGGTCTGGTGGTTAGAGCAGGGGGGGCTGGGAGCCAGGATTCCTGGGTTCTCTCCCCGGCTCTGGGAGGGGAGTGGGGGCTGGTGGGTTAGAGCGGGGGGCGGGGAGCCAGGACTCCTGGGTTCTCTCCCCGGCTCCGGGAGGGGGAGTGGGGGGCTGGTGGATCAGAGCAGGGGGGCTGAGAGCCAGGACTCCTGGGTTCTCTCCCCGGCTCTGGGAGGGAGTGGGGGGCTGGTGGGTTAGAGCAGGGGGGGCTGGGAGCCCGGACTCCTGGTTTCTCTCCCTGGCTCTGGGAGGGGAGTGGGGGCTGGGGGGCTGGAGCCAGGACTCCTGGGTTCCTCTGGGGCAGGCCGTTCCCTGTAGCTGTGGGGCAGGGCTACCGGCTGGGGGGCTGAGGGGGGGGGAACTGGGGGCTGCCCTGCTGGTTCCCCTGCGGCACTGGGCTGAGCAAACAGGGGCTGGGCCGGGGGGTGGGGGTGGGGTTGGCCCTGCCGGGTGTAACGCAGGGAGCTGCTGCTGGTGCCGGCGTCACCCTTATCGCCCCCGGCTCCGTGTGCGGGCGGGGCCGGGCGCTGTTCCCAGCGGGGGGGGGGGGGGGGGGGGCACAGCTGGGGACGGACGGACCCGTATTCTTTCCCCCCCGCCCCCAGTCAGACACCAAACCCCACTGAGTTCTCAACCCTCCTTTATGGAAATGCTGCTGCAATCCCCCCCCCCCTCCCCACTCGCGACACCCCCGGCAGGAGCCACCCCACAACTCCCCCCCCCAGAGTCCAGCCCTATAGCACCCCCAGGCGAGCGTCCTCGGTGGGGGGTGGAGGAATCCCACGCGCCAACTCGGTGGGGTCCAGGCAGGCTGGTGCTGGGGGTCGCAGCCCCCGTCAGTCGGTGGAGGCAATGCCGTGGGAAGCTGGCGGGCGCCATGGGGCGGCCCCCTGTCAGCCTGCGGTGACAATGCCGTGGGGGGCTGGCGGACGCCATAGGGCGGGCCTCGTCAGCCGGTGGAGTCGATGCCATGGGGGGCTGGCAGGGGCCGTGGGGTGGCCCCCTGGTGGGGGCGAGGCCGTGGGGGGCTGGCGGGCGCCGTGGGGCGGCCCCCTGTCAGCCGGTGGAGTCGATGGCCGCGGTGGCGGAGTCCAGCTGGTGGCGAAGGAGACTCGGGCCTTCCCGCTGAAGAAGGCCCCGTCCGGCTCGCTGCTGGTGGAGGGCGTGGGGCGGGCGTGGGGACCGGGGACCCCTCCGTGGGGCGGGCGCGGGCAGCTGGGGGGCAAAGAAGGGGGGAGTGTGAGCTGAGAACAGGATCCCTGGGGGGCTCAGGGAATGGGGCCTGAATGGGAAAGGGGGTGCAGGGGGTGGGGGATCAGGCAAGATGGGGGGGCTCTGGGGAGGGGAATTAGGAGAGCATGTGGGGGCAGGGCAGATCTGTTGGGGGGCGCCCATGGAGGGGAACAGGGGCGGATCTGGGGGGTTGTAGGGGTGGACAGGGAGGGGGGCAGGGAGGAGGAGGTGGGGGGCAGAGTATATCTTTTGGGGGGCACCCATGCAGGGAATGGGGGGTGGATCTGGGGGGTAGGAGGGATGTAGGGGTGGACAGAGGGGAATGGGGGGCAGGGAGGTGGGGGTAGGAGGGATCTGGGGGTGCTCTCACCTGGGGGGCTGGGGCCCCCTTTCCTGCGGCGTTTCCTGCGCCCGGCCCAGGAGAAGCAGCGCAGGAGCCTCACCCCATCCTGCCGGGGGCCTGTGGGGCAGAGCAGGGGGTCAGGCAGGGTCCTGATGGGGGGCCCAGGGTCTCAGCCCCCATGTCAGTGGGGTGGGAGCTGACACCCTCTCCCCGGCCGCCTGGCCCAATAACAGACAGGCTGGGAGCCCAGAGCATCCCCTAGTCAGTGGGGCACAGACCCACTGCACCCCCTAGACCTCCCCCCCCCCCAGCACCAGGATCCCCCATTTTCCCCCCTTCCCGGGATCTTTGCCCAGATCCCCCCCACCCCCCGCTGCACCCCTCTTCCCTGAGGTTGCCCTACACCCTGTGCTGCACCCCCCAGGACCCTGCACCCCCCAGGACCCAGCCCCCCTGTGCCCCCCAAACCTCCCTGTCCTCCCCTCCCCCAACGACCTGGGCATCCCCCCTGCTCTGGGCCCCCAGCCCCCCCTTACCTGGAGGTCTCGGGATGGGAGGGTCCCCTCCGGCCCCCCCTGCTCTCGGCTATGGGGCTGCCCCAGCGCGAGGTGTCCCGCGGCCCGGCTCCCCCCTCACTGCAGCTGGCTCTGGGGCGTGTCTGCCGGGCACGGACTGGGACTGGCTGGGACCCGCGCCCCCCCCCTTGGCAAATACCGCCCCGTCCAGCCCCGCCCCACCCCACCAGGGGCCAGCCCCACCGGGACGGGTGGGAGTGAGGGGCACCGGCTGGGCTGGGTGGGGGGCAGGGCTGGGTTAGCAGGGGCTGCGGGTCGGGAGTGAGGGGCACCAGCAGAGCTGGGAGGGGGCAGGGCTGCGGGTCGGGAGTGAGGGGCACCGGCAGGGTTGGGGGGGCTGTGGGTCAGGAGTGAGGGGCCCGGGCAGGGCTGCGGGTCGGGAGTGAGGGGCACCGGCAGGGCTGGGGGGGCTGTGGGTCGGGAGTGAGGGGCACCGGCAGGGCTGGGGGGGGCAGGGGCTGCGGGTCGGGAGTGAGGGGCACCGGCAGGGCTGGGGGGGGAGGCAGGGCTGCGGGTCGGGAGTGAGGGGCACCGGCAGGGCTGGGGGGGGGGCAGGGCTGCGGGTCGGGAGTGAGGGGCACCGGCAGGGCTGGGGGGGCTGTGGGTCGGGAGTGAGGGGCACCGGCAGGGCTGGGGGGGGCAGGGCTGCGGGTCGGGAGTGAGGGGCACCGGCAGGGCTGGGGGGGCTGTGGGTCGGGAGTGAGGGGCACCGGCAGGGCTGGGGGGGGCAGGGCTGCGGGTCGGGAGTGAGGGGCACCGGCAGGGCGGGGGGGGGGGGGCAGGGCTGCGGGTCGGGAGTGAGGGGCACCAGTAGCTGCCGGGATCTAGCCCCATGGCCCCCACAACTGGGGCTGGGCCGTGGGGTGCCCAGGGCAGCACAGGAGGGTTTGTTATTGTAGGGTCTCCCTGGAGCCCCGTCCCGAGGGGGGGTCCCAGAGCCGGTCCCTGCTCCCCCGGTGGGGACCCCGCGGGCCGCCCCCTCCCGTCTATGGGGCAGGGGTGTGTCTGCCTGGCAGGGGGAGGAGGCCGGGCTGGGCTGTCCCGGGACACGCTCCAAGCTCCCCCCACAACTTCCCCTTCCCGGCCCAGCGCCGCGGGACCCACCCAGCCGCGCACCCCCAGGCCGTGGGGCCGGGCGGGGAGACCCCTGGGTAAGTGTCGGGGTTTCCCGCAAGGTGGGGGGAGATCCTAGACCCCCTCCTCGTGCCCCCCCCCGGGACGCCCCTCGCCCTGGGGGTTGCTGCTGTTGCTGCCGGTCCCTCCCCGGGGGGGGGGGGGTGTAGACCTGGTCCCCGCCCCATAACCAGGGGAGGGTCCAGCTAGTTCTTTGGGGGGGGGGGGGGGTCCCGTTCTCCTCTCCCCGTTACCCAGAGCAACCTCACCCAGGGGCGGAGCTCAGCCCCCTGCTCCTCCCACGCGACGGGACCCTCCCCAGATGCAGCCACATGAGGGGGGGGCTGCGGGGACACAGCCGCTCTTTGCCCACCCCCCGTCCACCAGACACCCCCCCCCCCGCCACTCTCGCTCCCCCACGTGACTCGGAACTGACTCAAAATCTCTGTTTGCTAATTACAACCGCGGGCTGGGAGGGGCAGGGCTGGGCTAGCGGGGGCTGTGGGTCGGGAGTGAGGGGCACCGGCAGAGCTGGGGGGGGGCAGGGCTGCGGGTCGGGAGTGAGGGGCACCGGCAGAGCTGGGGGGGGGGGCAGGGCCGGGCTAGCAGGGGCTGCGGGTCGGGAGTGTGGGGCACCGGCAGAGCTGGGGGGGGGCAGGGCTGCGGGTCGGGAGTGAGGGGCACCGGCAGAGCTGGGGGGGGCTGCGGGTCGGGAGTGAGGGGCACCGGCAGAGCTGGGGGGGGGGGCAGGGCCGGGCTAGCAGGGGCTGCGGGTCAGGAGTGTGGGGCACCGGCAGAGCTGGGGGGGGCTGGGCTGGGCTAGCGGGGGCTGCGGGTCGGGAGTGAGGGGCACCGGCAGAGCTGGGGGGGGCAGGGCCGGGCTAGCAGGGGCTGTGGGTCGGGAGTGAGGGGGGCACCGGCAGACCTGGGGGGGGGCAGGGGCTGGGCTAGCAGGGGCTGCAGGTCGGGAGTGAGGGGCACTGGCAGAGCTGGGGTGGGGGGCTGGGCTGGGCTGGCAGGGGCTGTGGGTCGGGAGTGAGGGGCACCGGCAGAGCTGGGGGGGGGGGCGGGCTAGCAGGGGGCTGCGGGTCGGGAGTGAGGGGCACCAGCACAGCTGGGGGGGGCAGGGCTGGGCTGGCAGGGGGCTGCGGGTTGGGGGTGAGGGGCACCGGCAGAGCTGGGGGGGCAGGGCCGGGCTAGCAGGGGCTGCGGGTTGGGGGTGAGGGGCACCGTCAGGGCTGTGAGGCAGGATTGAGGGGCACCGGGGGGATTGTCAAAGGCTGTGGGTTGAGGCTGGCGGGACTGGGGGGCACAGGTGGGTCGGGGGGATTGTGGGATGGGGTGGACTGGGGGGCTGGCAGGGGCTGTGGGGCAGGATGATGAGTGAGGGAGGACTGGGGGCAGGGGGCCTGTGGGGCTCAGAGGAAAGGGATCTGGGAGCGCAGCGGGGTTGGGTGGGGATCCCCACCCCCGGCCCTGGCCTAGCTGGGGAGTGAGGGGGGGCTGCAGCCAGAGGCCGTCCCCAGCCCCCTACTAGCGCAGCCTCCCCCAGTGCCCCCCGAGCTCTGCTCTGTAACCCCCCCCCATCCCCATAGTGACTGTCTGGGCTGCAGGCCAGGGGCCGCTGTTACATAAACAGCCGGGGGGGAGGCTGCTCACCCCAATTAACCCCACAATGCCCCCCGCGTCACCGACGGATCAACCTGGGTCAGCCCCCGCTTGCCCTGGCGGGGGGGGGGGGGGGAGCCTGGCCTGACACCCCCCACCAGGAATTTGTCCCAGGAAACCCAGCCAAAGCATCTCTCCGCCTGCCCTCCTCCCGCCCTTGGCACTGCCATCCCGGATGCCTGGGTCCCATCCCCCCAGCGATGCCCTGCTGGAGACCTGGCTGCATTCCCCATTCTTACCTCTCGGACTCTTGGGTCCCCCCCTCAGCTGCATGAGGAAATTGCCCACCCCAGAGATTCCCCGTCGCCAGGGGGCTGGTGGGTTGGAGCAGGGGGGACTGGGAGCCAGGACTCCTGGGTTCTCTCCCCGTCCCCATCTCCACTCCTCTCCAGGCAGAGGCCGGCACCATGCAGACCCTGGCTGGCCCCTTCGCAGGGGGCAGCTCGCTGGACGCCTCGGACCTGCAGGTGGACGGGGACGAAGTGGAGGGGCTGCGGGAGGGCGAGGAGCTAGGTGAGTGGGGAGGCCCCGGGGGGGAGGTGGGGGGGGCTAAGACTTTAGTCTCCGGCTCCCTGGCACGGCGTGGGGGGTGGGCAGGCGACCCTCGCAGCCAAGGGCTGAGTGTCGGGACCCTCCCCAGGAACCCAAGTGCCCGGCCCACCCGAACTGGGGTTCGGTGTGTCCGTGTCTGGCACTCAGCAGGGGGCTTTGCTGCCTCCATGCATGTGGGGGAGGGAGACGGGGGGGGTCTGTGTGTTACCCCCACCCTGACCCGTCCGTCCATCCCGCAGGGGGTCCGCTCTACCCCTTCCTGGTGGTCTATGACCTGAAGCCGCTCAAGTCACAGGGGCCGGTGTTTGCCAAGGGGGTGCCAGTCACTGCCCGGGTGGAGGGCACCGAGCGCTACACCACCGGCTCCAAGGTGAGTGGGGATGGGGGGCTGGGAGCCAGGACTCCTGGGTTCTCTCCCCGGCTCTGGGAGGGGAGTGGGGGCTGGTGGGTGAGAGCAGGGGGGGCTGGGAGCCAGGACTCCTGGGTTCTCTCCCTGGCTCTGGAAGGGGAGTGGGGCCTGGTGGGTTAGAGCAGGGGGGGCTGGGAGCCCGGACTCCTGGGTTCTCTCCCCGGCTCTGGGAGGGGAGTGGGGGCTGGGGGGTTAGAGCAGGGGGGACTGGGAGCCAGGACTCCTGGGTTCTCTCCCCGGCTCTGCGAGGGGAGGGGGGCTGGGGGGTTAGAGCAGGGGGGGCTGGCAGCCCGGACACCGGGGTTCTCTCCCCGCAGATCCGGCCAAGCACACTGTACTCCCTGCGGCTGACCCACGGGGATTTCACCTGGACCATGAAGAAGAAGTTCAAGCACTTCCAGGAGCTGCACCGTGACCTGATGAGACACAAAATCTTCATGAGCTTCCTGCCCCTCTCCAGGTCCGAACCCCCCCCCCCCCCCCCGCAGCGGGGCCTGTGCCGCAGGAATCCCCCACCCCCCAAGCACTGTGAGGGCCCCGGTCCCTGCTGTCCCACATGCCTTCTCCTGAGCCCTAGATTGGTCTCCAAAGCCACTAGCTGCCCCAAACCGTCCTAGAATAACCCTTCCAGGGCGGGGACTGGCTGGCTCAGGGGGGCGGGGAATGGGGCAGGTGCCTGTCCCCTCTAGGGGGCGCCAGCTCCCATCGGCCCCAGGGCGGGGACTGGCTGGCTCAGGGGGGCGGGGAATGGGGCAGGGGCCTGTCCCCTCTAGGGGGCGCCGGCTCCCATCGGCCCCAGGGCGGGGACTGGCTGGCTCAGGGGGGCGGGGAATGGGGCAGGGGCCTGTCTCCTCTAGGGGGCGCTGGCTCCCATCGGCCCCAGGGCAGGGACTGGCTGGCTCAGGGGGGCGGGGAATGGGGCAGGGACCTGTCGCCTCTAGGGTACGCCGGCTCCCACCCGGCCCCGGGGCGGGGACTGGCTGGCTCAGGGGGGCGGGGAATGGGGCAGGGACCTGTCCCCTCTGGGGGGCACCGGCTCCCATCGGCCCCAGGGCGGGGACTGGCTGGCTCAGGGGGGCGGGGAATGGGGCAGGGGCCTGTCCCCTCTGGGGGGCACCGGCTCCCATCGGCCCCAGGGCGGGGACTGGCTGGCTCAGGGGGGCAGGGAATGGGGCAGGGGCCTGTCCCCGCTAAGTCTCACCCCGTCTCTGATTCCACCCCCCTCCCCAGGTTTGCTCTCCATGGGTCCCGTGCAGAGGCCACCTCTCTGGAGATGCCCGCCCTGCCCCATGGGGGTGATGGCACTTCCAGACGCCCCTCCAGCAAACAGGTAGGGGGCAGGGGGTGGGATGCTGGAGGGTGGGGGGTTCTGGGGGTTCCAGGGCTAGGAAGGGCCGTGGGGGGCCCCGTGGGGCGACTGTGGGTGCTGGGGAGCCCCCATGTGAATTCTGGGGGGCGGGGAGGAGTCCGGGAGGCAGGCCGGTCAGAATTACATCACTGATTTACGCTGTTCACGCACAGCCTCTGGCATGTCAGCTGCTCCTTGGGTTGTGCAACCGAATGACACTAGCCAACATCTCCGGTCCCAGACACAACCCTGGGAACCTCCGTCTGGCAGTGCCCAGTCGTGCCCACTAGACGCTGCCAGCTTATATCAGTTCATCAATTTAACAAAGACATTGATATGCACCAGACTTGTTCTCCCCAGGGGAGTCCCTGACACGCTGCAAACCAGACGCACGGCTCTAGGTGGAATAAACAGACCGATTTATTAACTATGAAGAATGATTTGAAGTGATTATAAGTCAAAGCACAACAAGTCAGATTTGGGCAAATGAAATAAAAGCAAAGTGCATTCTAAGCCGATCTTAACGCTTCCAACGTCCTTACAAACTTAGGTGCTTCTCCCCACAGGCTGGCTGGTTGCCCTTCAGCCAGGCTCTCCCCTTTGATCAGCGCTTCAGTCGCTGGGGGGTGATGTCTGTAGATGGAGGTGGAAGAGAGAGGAAGAGCCTGGCAAGTGGGAATTGGTCCTGCTTTGAGCAGGGAGTTGGACTAGATACCTCCTGAGGTCCCTTCCAACCCTGATATTCTGTGATTCTCTCCCTTTGATCATGTCCTTTCTTCCTCCTTGGTTCCCGCCCCCCCTTCAGAGTCAGGTGAGCATTACTCATCGCAGTCCGACACTGACCAAGGGAACGGGGGTGACTCACTCAGAGTCTAAGGCCTGGTCCCCACTAACCCCCCACTTCGGACTAAGGTACTCAAATTCAGCTACGTTAATAACGTAGCTGAATTCGAAGTACCTTAGTCCGAACTTACCGCGGGTCCAGACGCGGCAGGCAGGCTCCCCCGTCGATGCCGCGTACTCCTCTCGCCGAGCTGGAGTACCGGCGTCGACGGCGAGCACTTCCGGGGTCGATCTGGGATCGATTTATCGCGTCTAAACCAGACACGATAAATCGATCCCAGAACATCGATTGCCTGCCGCCGGACCCTCCGGTAAGTGTAGACGTACCCTAACAGATCCTTTTGTTGCTGCCGAGGCCAGCATCCTTTGTTCCTGTGAGGCTGGGCTGGGTTCATAGAGTCATAGAATATCAGGGTTGGAAGGGACCTCAGGAGGTATCTAGTCCAACCCCCTGTTCAAAGCAGGACCAATCCCCAACTAAATCATCCCAGCCAGGGCTTTGTCAAGCCGGGCCTTAAAAACCTCTAAGGAAGGAGATTCCACCACCTCCCTAGGTAACGCATTCCAGTGCTTCACCACCCTCCTAGTGACATAGTGTTTCCTAATATCCACCCTAGACCTCCCCCACTGCAACTTGAGACCATTGCTCCTTGTTCTGTCATCAGGTACCACTGAGAACAGTCTAGATCCATCCTCTTTGGAACCCCCCTTCAGGTAGTTGTAGGCTGCTATGAAATCCCCCCTCATTCTTCTCTTCTGGAGACTAAACAATCCCAGTTCCCTCAGCCTCTCCTCGTAAGTCATGTGCTCCAGACCCCTAATCATTTTTGTTGCCCTCTGCTGGACTCTCTCCAATTTTTCCACATCCTTCTTGTAGTGTGGGGCCCAAAACTGGACACAGAACTCCTGATGAGGCCTCACCAATGTGGAATAAAGGGGAATGATCACGTCCCTCGATCTGCTGGCAATGCCCCTACTTATACAGCCCAAAATGCTGTTAGCCTTCTCGGCAACAAGGGCACACTGTCGACTCATATCCAGCTTCTCGTCCACTGTAGCCCCTAGGTCCTTTTCTGCAGAACTGCTGCCTAACCATTCGGTCCCTAGTCTGTAAGAGTGAATGGGATTCTTCCGTCCTAAGTGCAGGACTCTGCACTTGTCCTTGAACCTCATCAGGTTTCTTTTGGCCCAATCCTCTAATTTGTCTAGGTCCTTCTGTATCGTATCCCTACCCTCCAGCGTATCTACCACTCCTCCCAGTTCAGTGTCACCTGCAAACTTGCTGAGGGTGCAGTCCACGCCATCCTCCAGATCATTAATGAAGATATCGAACAAAACCGGCCCCAGGACCGACCCTTGGGGCACTCTGCTTGATAACGGCTGCCAACTAGACATGGAGCCATTGATCACTACCCGTTGAGCCCGACAATCTAGCCAGCTTTCTATCTACCTTATAGTCCATTCATTCAGCCCATACTTCCTTAACTTGGTGGCAAGAACACTGTGGGAGACCGTATCAAAAGCTTTGCTAAAGTGAAGGAATAACACATCCACTGCTTTCCCCTCATCCACAGACCCAGTTATCTCCTCATAGAAGGCAATTAGGTTAGTCAGGCATGACTTACCCTTGGTGAATCCATGCTGACTGTTCCTGATCACTTTCCTCTCCTCTAAGTGCTTCAAAATTGATTCCTTGAGGACCTGCTCCATGATTTTTCCGGGGACTGAAGTGAGGCTGACTGTAGGCTGTCTGTAGTTCCCCGGGTTCTCCTTCTTCCCTTTTTTAAATATGGGCACACCTGCCCTGATGAGGTGTGAACTCCCTCTCTGCTCCTGGAGAGTTTTTGCCTGGGCTTGCTTTAAGCCTTGAGGACACATTTTCAGCCTCATAACTATACACATGAAATTATAACCTATAACATTACTGTAACAACGATGTTCAGTGAATCATGAGCCTTCCGAAGACACCCAACATACAAACTTTGCATTGGATACCACACAATAATTTTACAACAATGAACATAGGGGTGTAGGGTGTTCCCCTGAGGTACAGAGCGTCGCAGTTCTCTCCCCGGCTCTGGGAGGGGAGTGGGGGCTGGTGGGTTAGACTGGGGGGGCTGGGAGCCAGGACTCCTGGGTTCTCTCCCTGGCTCTGGGAGGGGAGTGGGGGCTGGTGGTTAGAGCAGGGGGGGGAAGGAGCCAGGACTCCGGGGTTCCATTCTCTGACCCACCTCAGGTATCACACTGCACTCGGGTGGAAAGTTGAATTCATGTCAAGTGAAAGCATTTTAATTAGTCAGATGCACCTGCCCTAAACACGCTGGCCGGGTAAGGCCCGGGTTTCTCGGCACGTCCGGCGTTGAAAAGGGACCCATGGACCAAGGGAAGCAGGATCTGGCGCTAGGGAACTGAAGCGGTTTTGTCCGGTCCCTGGGTCCTGGCAGATTTTAGAGCTGGTAGATCTCGGCCTGGTTCTGTACAAACCAGGGAGGTTTATCCCCTCTGCCAGTGAGGGGAGGGGAGATTTAGGGAGGGAGGAACGCGGAGATGGGGAGCCCTTGAAGGCAGCAGGGGATGTGTGTGTGGGGTGGGGGTCCAGGCCACTTGGTGGGGGACTCTCACTCCTCCCCTTGCTCCCCACAGAAGTACCTCGAGAGCTACCTGAACTCCCTGCTGGAAATGTCCTTCTACCGCAATTACCACGCCATGGTAACGTATTGGCCCCCCCACAGCTCCCCCTTCAACTTCCTGAACTCCTGGGTTCTTTCCCCTGCTCTGGGAGGGGAGTGGGGGCTGGTGGGTTAGAGGAGGGGGGGATGGGAGCCAGGACTCCTGGGTTCTCTCCCTGGCTCTGGGAGGGGAGTGGGGGCTGGTGGGTTAGAGCAGGGGGGCCTGGAGCCAGGACTCCTGGGTTCTCTCCCCGGCTCTGGGAGGGGAGTGGGGGCTGGTGGGTTAAAGGGGAGGGGGAGGAGCCAGGACTCCTGGGTTCCATTCTTTGCCCGGTCTTGCTCTGAGCAGCTGTCCCCCGCAGGCGGAGTTCCTGGATGTCAGCCAGCTCTCCTTCATCCCCGACCTGGGACCCAAAGGCCTGTGAGTCCAGTTCGCTTTCTCTGCCCAGGGACCTGGTGTCACGGAGTAAGGGGGGACTCAGGGCCCTGCACCCCCGGCTTCCTGCGATTCACCATGACTCTCAGCCAGCCAGTAAAGCAGAAGGTTTATTTAGACGACGGGAATACAGTCCGAGACAGGTCTTGCAGGCACAGACAACAGGATACCCCTCAGTTAGGTCCATCTTGGGGTCCTCGGGCATCCCAGCCCCCCTCCAGAGGTCAGAGCCCCGTCTGCCTCCCAGCCACCTCACCAGCCAGCTTCCCAGAGTCTGCCTTCAGCGACCCCTCCCACAGCCTTTGTTCAGTTTCCCGGGCAAAGGTGTCACCTGGCCCCAGCCCCCTCCTGGGTTCTCATGTTACAGGCTCAGGTGTTTCCCTTCAGTCATTCTCCCATCCCCCAACGCAGACCATCCCAGCCACACTCCCCTGTCAGCACTTACAGATCACAGTAAGAACAGTCCCAGTTCGTCACACCTGGCACCCTGCCAGCCAGCAGGGCAACCACTTCTGGGGGGGGGGGCTGTACAGGGGGGCGAGGGCAGCCAGGGCAGCTTCCCACACACAGTAGGGGTGTGAGTTGGGGGGGAGCGAGGGCCACTGGGAGCCCGGACTCCTGGGTTCTCTCCCCGGCTCTGGGAGGGGAGTGGGGGCTGGTGGGTTAGAGCAGGGGGGGCTGGGAGCCAGGACTCCTGGGTTCTCTCCCCGGCTCTGGGAGGGGAGTGGGGGCTGGTGGGTTAGAGCAGGGGGAGCTGGGAGCCAGGACTCCTGGGTTCTCCCCGGCTCTGGGAGGGGAGTGGGGGCTGGTGGGTTAGAGCAGGGGGGGCTGGGAGCCAGGACTCCTGGGTTCTCTCCCCGGCTCTGGGAGGGGAGTGGGGGCTGGTGGGTAGAGAAGGGGCCACTGGGAGCCCGGACTCCTGGGTTCTCTCCCCGGCTCTGGGAGGGGAGTGGGGGCTGGTGGGTTAGAGCAGGGGGGGCTGGGAGCCAGGACTCCTGGGTTCTCTCCCCGGCTCTGGGAGGGGAGTGGGGGCTGGTGGGTTAGAGCAGGGGGGGCTGGGAGCCAGGACTCCTGGGTTCTCTCCCCGGCTCTGGGAGGGGAGTGGGGGCTGGTGGGTGAGAGCAGGGGGAGCTGGGAGCCAGGACTCCTGGGTTCTCCCCGGCTCTGGGAGGGGAGTGGGGGCTGGTGGGTTAGAGCAGGGGGGGCTGGGAGCCAGGACTCCTGGGTTCTCTCCCCGGCTCTGGGAGGGGAGTGGGGGCTGGTGGGTAGAGAAGGGGCCACTGGGAGCCCGGACTCCTGGGTTCTCTCCCCGGCTCTGGGAGGGGAGTGGGGGCTGGTGGGTTAGAGCAGGGGGGGCTGGGAGCCAGGACTCCTGGGTTCTCTCCCCGGCTCTGGGAGGGGAGTGGGGGCTGGTGGGTGAGAGCAGGGGGAGCTGGGAGCCAGGACTCCTGGGTTCTCCCCGGCTCTGGGAGGGGAGTGGGGGCTGGTGGTTAGAGCAGGGGGGGCTGGGAGCCAGGACTCCTGGGTTCTCTCCCCGGCTCTGGGAGGGGAGTGGGGGCTGGTGGGTAGAGAAGGGGGGACTGGGAGCCAGGACTCCTGGGTTCTCTCCCCGGCTCTGGGAGGGGAGTGGGGCCTGGGGGGTTAGAGCAGGGGGGGCTGGGAGCCAGGACTCCTGGGTTCTCTCCCCGGCTCTGGGAGGGGAGTGGGGGCTGGTGGTTAGAGCAGGGGGGGCTGAGAGCCAGGACGCCTGGGTTCTCTCCCCGGCTCTGGGAGGGGAGGGGGGGGCTGGTGGGTTAGAGCAGGGGGGGCTGAGAGCCAGGACACCTGGGTTCTCTCCTCGGCTCTGGGAGGGGAGTGGGGGCTGGTGGTTAGAGCAGGGGGGGCTGAGAGCCAGGACGCCTGGGTTCTCTCCCCGGCTCTGGGAGGGGAGTGGGGGCTGGGGGGTTAGAGCAAGGGGGGCTGGGAGCCAGGACTCCTGGGTTCTCTCCCGGCTCTGGGAGGGGAGCAGGGGTTGGTGGGTTAGAGCAGGGGGGGGCTGGGAGCCAGGACTCCTGGGTTCTCTCCCCAGCTCTGGGAGGGGAGTGGGGGATGGTGGATGAGAGCAGGGGGGGCTGGGAACCAGGACTCCTGGGTTCTCTCCCCGGCTCTGGGAGGGGAGTGGGGGCTGGTGGTTAGAGCAGGGGGGGCTGGGAGGCAGGACTCCTGGGTTCTCTCCCCAGTGACCTGGCTCCTGCTGCAGGGAGGGCATGATCCTGAAACGCTCTGGTGGGCACCGAATCCAGGGGCTCAACTGCTGTGGGCACCACCAGATCTGCTACCGCTGGTCGAAGAGGTGAGCTGGGGGGGCCGGGGTGGGGCTGGGGTCTGTGTGGCCCCCTCCCTGCTCACGGGCCCCTGTCTCCCCCCAGGTGGCTGGTGGTGAAGGATTCCTTCCTGCTGTACCTCAAGCCGGAGTCGGGGATCGTCTCCTTCGTGCTGCTCTTCGACCCGGGATTCAGCGTCATGGTGGGGAAGAAATCCACCGACAGCAAGTACGGGCTCCGCATCGAGAACACCGCCAGGTCCGGACGCCGGGGTTCCACCCTGCCAAAGGAGGGGGGGGTGGCGACAGTGGGAGGCCTGGGAGCCAGGACTCCTGGGTTCTCTCCCCGGCTCTGGGAGGGCAGTGGGGGCTGGGGGGTTGGAGCAGGGGGGCTGGGAGCCAGGACTCCTGGGTTCTCTCCCCGGCTCTGGGAGGGGAGTGGGGGCTGGTGGGTTAGAGCGGGGGGGGCTGGGAGCCAGGACTCCTGGGTTCTCTCCCCGGCTCTGGGAGAGGGGTGGGGGCTGGTTTGTGATTTCTCCCCCCCCCCCCCCGCAGGACGCTGATTCTGAAGTGCAGCAGCTACCGGCAGGCGCGCTGGTGGGGGCAGGAGATCACGGAGCTGGCCCAGGAGCAGGGTGAGGATTTCCTGCACCTGCACCGGCACCAGGCCTTCGCGCCCGTCCGCGAGGGCACCCCCGCCCGCTGGTGAGGGGGGGCGAGGATTGTGCAGGGGGAGGGGACGGGATCCTGCGTGGAGGGGGTGGGGGGAGGGAGATGGGGCAGGTCCCGGTGCCGGGGAATCGGGGGTTAGTGGGGGGCAGTTGGGGGGGTTGTTCCTGGTGGTCACCATCCCCCCAAGATTCCACTCTCTTTCCCCCTCCCCCCCCGTGGCAGGTTCATGAACGGCGCCGGGTACTTTGCGGCTGTGGGCGATGCACTGATGCAAGCGAAGGAGGAAATTTACATCACCGACTGGTGGTGAGCGACCCCCTGCTGCCCCCAGGGCCCTGGCTTGCCCCCCCGCTGCTCCCCCAGGGCCCTGGCTTGCCCCCCCGCTGCTCCCCCAGGGCCCTGGCTTGCCCCCCCGCTGCTCCCCCAGGGCCCTGGCTTGCCCCCCCCGCTGCTCCCCCAGGGCCCTGGCCCGCCCCCCTGCTACCCCCCAGGGCCCCGGCCCGCTCCCCTGCTGCCCCCCTGGGCCCTGGCCCTCACACGCACCCTCTGCCCACCCCCCCAGGGTTCTGACCCCCAGGGCTCTGCGCTGTTCACCCTCCCCACCCTTCCTGCCTGCCCCCCAACCTCGTCCCTGCCTCCCCTTCTATGGCCTGGCCCCACACCCCTCCCAGGAGTGTGGGACCTTGAGGGGTCCAGCCCCCCGCGCTGAGCTGGGACCAGTAGCCCCAGCCCCGCCCTGCCGGGCGTTTGTCCCACCTGCTCTGGGACACACACACGCCCCCCCCCCCCCCCGTGGCGCCGGCTCCGGAGCCGAGCTCCAACCCGACCGAGTGCAGTGCAGGGACCCGGACGGGTCTCGGAGCAGGGGCCCCCAGAGAGCCGGGATCTCAACGGAGTGTGGGCCCAGGCGGATGTGGGGCAGAAACCGCCACGATCCAGGCCCCTCTCTGCCCGCAGGCTGAGCCCCGAGCTGCACCTGAAGCGCCCGGCGCAGACGGACGACTGGCGCCTGGACATCCTCCTGAAGCACAAGGCGGTGAGTGCCCCGGTGGGGGGGTCCCCAGGCCCCCCCGCCCCCCCTAACGCCCTGCCTGCCCCCCCAGGAGGAGGGCGTGCGGGTCTGCGTGCTGCTCTTCAAGGAGGTGGAGCTGGCCCTGGGGATCAACAGCGGCTACAGCAAGCGGGCACTCCTGCTGCTGCACCCCAACATCAAGGTAGGGGACGCAGAACAGGGGGCCGGGAGATGGGACCCAGGCGTCCAGGACGGCAGGGCAGGGCACTCGCCCCTGAGAATGGGACCCAGGTGTCCGGGACAGCAGCGCAAGGCGCTCACCGCCAGTGGGCCTTGTGGAGGGGAGAGGGGATCCAGGCGTCCGGGACGACAGCGCAGGGCGCTCGCCCCTGAGAATGGGACCCAGGTGTCCAGGACAGCGGCGCAGGGCGCTCACCCCCAGTGGGCCTTGTGGAGGGGAGAGGGGATCCAGGCGTCCGGGACGACAGCGCAGGGCGCTCGCCCCTGAGAATGGGACCCAGGTGTCCGGGACAGCAGCGCAAGGCGCTCACCGCCAGTGGGCCTTGTGGAGGGGAGAGGGGATCCAGGCGTCCGGGACGACAGCGCAGGGCGCTCGCCCCTGAGAATGGGACCCAGGTGTCCGGGACAGCGGCGCAGGGCGCTCACCCCCAGTGGGCCCTGGGAACAAGGAATGAGACCCAGGCATCCGGGACGGCGGCGCAGGGCGCTCGCCCCCAGCGGGCCCTGGGGACAAGGGATGGGACCCAGGCGTCCGGGACCGGCGGCACAGGGTGCTCACCCCTGAGAATGGGACCCAGGCGTCCGGGAGGGCAGTGCAGGGCGCTCGCCCCTGAGAATGGGACCCAGGCGTCTGGGAGGGCAGCGCAGGGCACTCGCCCTTGAGATTGGGACCCAGGAGTCTGGGACGGCAGCGGAAGGCGCTCACCCCCAGTGGGCCTTGCGGAGGGGAGAGAGTACCCAGGCGTCCGGGACGGCAGCGCAGGGCACTCGCCCCTGAGAATGGGATCCAGGTGTCCGGGACCGGCGGCGCAGGGCGCTCACCCCTGAGAATGGGACCCAGGCGTCCGGGACAGCAGCGCAGGGCGCTCGCCCCTGAGAATGGGACCCAGGCGTCCGGGACAGCAGCGCAGGGCGCTCGCCCCTGAGAATGGGACCCAGGCGTCCGGGACAGCAGCGCAGGGCGCTCGCCCCTGAGAATGGGACCCAGGTGTCCGGGAGGGCAGCGCAGGGCGCTCGCCCCTGAGAATGGGACCCAGGCGTCCGGGACAGCAGCGCAGGGCGCTCGCCCCTGAGAATGGGACCCAGGCGTCCGGGACAGCAGCGCAGGGCGCTCGCCCCTGAGAATGGGACCCAGGCGTCCGGGAGGGCAGCGCAGGGCGCTCGCCCCTGAGAATGGGACCCAGGCATCTGGGACAGCAGCGCAGGGCGCTCGCCCCCAGCAGACCCGGGGAGGGGAGACGGGACCCGGGCGAAGGGTCTCTGAGCTGTCTCCCCCCCGGCCCAGGTGATGCGCCACCCCGACCATGTCTCATCCGTCGTGTTCCTGTGGGCTCACCACGAGAAGCTGGTGGTGGTGGACCAGAGCGTGGCCTTTCTCGGGGGCCTGGACCTGGCCTACGGGCGCTGGGACGACCACCACTACCGGCTCACCGACCTGCCCCCCCGCACCAAGGTCAGAGCCCCCCACTCGGCCCTGTCCTCTCCTGGGGAGCCGCCTGCCCCAGGGCCCCAAGCTTCTCTCCCCCCGATTGCCTCCCCCCATCTCTCTCTGGACCCCGCTCCCCACGCCGGGCTCTGTCTCCCTCCGAGCGGGGTGCTCCTTGGGGATGAGCCGCCCGTCGACCTGGCAGCCAACCAGCAACTCTGGCTGGGCAAGGACTACAGCAACCTCATCACCAAGGACTGGGTGCAGCTCGACCGGCCCTTCGAAGGTGATCGGGGGACGGGGTTTAGGGTTAGGGCCGGGGTGGGGGGGGACTGGGCTGGGCAGTGTGCGTGGCAGCCAGTGCGTGGGTTGACTAGGGACTATATCCCTTTAACTCTGCCACTGGCGTGTGTATGAGAGCGTTACACCCCCTTAACTGTGCCCCTGAGAGCGTTACACCCCCATAACGGTGCCCGTGAGAGCGTCACATCCCCTTAACTGTGCCCGTGAGAGCATTACACCTCCTTAATTGTGCCCCTGAGAGCATTACACCCCCATAACTGTCCCTGAGAGCGTTACATCCTGGTAACTGTGTCCCTGAGAGCATTACGCTCTGGTAACTGAGCCCTTGAGAGCGTTACATCACCTTAACTGTGCTCATGAGAGTGTTACACCCCCTTAACGGTGCCCGTTAGAGCATCACATCCCCTTAATGGTACCCGTGAGAGCATTACACCCCGGTAACTGAGCCCTTGAGAGCTTGACATCACCTTAACTGTGCCCCTGAGAGCATTACATCCCCTTAACTGTTCCTGTGAAAGCGTTACATCTCCTTAACTGTGCCCTTCCATCGAGGGAGCTCAAGTGGACCTCCCCCCTCCCCTTAGCAACACAGCACCCTCTTCCCCCACTGGGTGGGGTCTAACCCCCGACTCCACCCTGCAGCCAAGGTGACCCAGGCCCAGCCGGTGAGTTGCCCAGAAAAGCCCCTTCGATTCGGGATGGCCAACAAGCAGGGCTGGGGATTGTTCCAGGGGCTCTTTGGACACGGGTTCTAGGGTCACCCAGGGCGGGGGGATGTCAACGGTCACCCGACCGGCCCCTGCCCTCCTGCTGACCGGCTCCCCCCGGGGGTCAGATTTCATCGACAGGTCCCGGATGCCCCGGATGCCCTGGCGGGATGTGGGGGTGGCCGTGCACGGCAGAGCCGCCCGCGACGTAGCCCGTCACTTCATCCAGCGCTGGAATTTCACCAAGGTCCGGGGCCGCCGGGAGCCTGCCAGGGGGCCCGAGTTGTGGGGGGCGCGGGGGGAACAGCAGGACAGGCCGGGGCGGGTCCCTGTCCCCAGGGGGTGGGGTGGTACCTGCGATCTCCCCGCCCACCTCCCGTCCCGTTGCAGACGGTGAAGAACAAGTACCGGGGCCCGGAGTACCCCTGCCTGGTGCCCAAGTCGCTCGGCGCCACCCACCGCCTGCCTGGCCCCCTCGCCGGCGCCCAGCCCGCCAACGTGCAGGTCAGCGGGCGCCCCGGGGGGCACTGAATGGGGCAGGGAGCTTGGGCAGGTCACCCTATGGGCCCAGGGAGTTAAAGGTCCCAGGGGTCACTCTATGGGCCCAGGGAATGGGGAGCAGGTCACCCTATGGGCCCAGGGAGTTAAAGGTCCCAGGGGTCACCTTATGGGCCCAGGGAACGGGGGGCAGGTCACTCTATGGGCCCAGGGAATGTGTGGGGGGGTCACCCTATGGGCCCAGGGAGTTAAAGGTCCCGGGGGTCACTCTATGGGCCCAGGGAACGGGGGGCAGGTCACTCTATGGGCCCAGGGAATGGGGGGCAGGTCACCCTATGGGCCCAGGGAGTTAAAGGTCCCAGGGGTCACTCTATGGGCCCAGGGAATGGGGGGCAGGTCACCCTATGGGCCCAGGGAGTTAAAGGTCCCAGGGGTCACCCTATGGGCCCAGGGAATGTGGGGGGATCACCCTATGGGCCCAGGGAATGTGTGGGGGGGTCACCCTATGGGCCCAGGGAGTTAAAGGTCCCAGGGGTCACTCTATGGGCCCAGGGAATGGGGGGCAGGTCACCCTATGGGCCATGGGAGTTAAAGGTCCCAGGGGTCACCCTATGGGCCCAGGGAATGTGGGGGGGATCACCCTATGGGCCCAGGGAATGTGTGGGGGGGTCACCCTATGGGCCCAGGGAGTTAAAGGTCCCGGGGGTCACTCTATGGGCCCAGGGAACAGGGGGCAGGTCACTCTATGGGCCCAGGGAATGGGGGGCAGGTCACCCTATGGGCTCAGGGAGTTAAAGGTCCCGGGGGTCACCCTATGGGCCCAGGGAATGTGTGTGGGGGTCACCCTATGGGCCCAGGGAATGGGGGGCAGGTCACCCTATGGGCCCAGGGAGTTAAAGGTCCCGGGGGTCACCCTATGGGCCCAGGGAATGTGGGGGGGATCACCCTATGGGCCCAGGGAATGTGTGGGGGGGTCACCCTATGGGCCCAGGGAGTTAAAGGTCCCGGGGGTCACTCTATGGGCCCAGGGAACAGGGGGCAGGTCACCCTATGGGCTCAGGGAGTTAAAGGTCCCGGGGGTCACCCTATGGGCCCAGGGAATGTGTGTGGGGGTCACCCTATGGGCCCAGGGAATGGGGGCAGGTCACCCTATGGGCCCAGGGAGTTAAAGGTCCCGGGGGTCACCCTATGGGCCCAGGGAATGTGTGGGGGGGTCACCCTATGGGCCCAGGGAACGGGGGGCAGGTCACCCTATGGGCCCAGGGAGTTAAAGGTCCCGGGGATCACCCTATGGGCCCAGGGAATGTGTGGGGGGGTCACCCTATGGGCTCAGGGAGTTAAAGGTCCCGGGGGTCACCCTATGGGCCCAGGGAATGTGTGTGGGGGTCACCCTATGGGCCCAGGGAATGGGGGGCAGGTCACCCTATGGGCCCAGGGAGTTAAAGGTCCCGGGGGTCACCCTATGGGCCCAGGGCATTAGGGATCTCAGCGGGTCATGCGATGGGTTCAGGGGGGTGGGGGACACGCAGTTCTGGGCAGGTAGCAGGGGGCCGGGGGTCACGGGGGACGAGGTCGCGGGATGGCCGCAGGGGGTCCCCTCACCCTGCCCCCCTGGCCCCCCAGGTGCTGCGCTCGGTGGATCGCTGGTCAGCCGGGACCCACGAGTGCTCCATCTACAACGCCTACCTGAGCGTGATCCAGAGCAGCCAGCACTACATCTACATCGAGGTGGGGCCGGGCCGGGGGGCTGGGAGCCGGGAGGGGCCTGGCTGAGGCTGGGGGGTCTCTCTGCCCGGCTCTCACCCCCCGTCTCCCCCCAGAACCAGTTCTTCATCAGCTGTGCGGACGGGCGGGCGGTGCTCAACACGGTGGGGGACGCCATCGTCAGCCGCATCCTGCGTGCCCACAGGTCACCCCATGGCGGGGGGGGACCCGGCGTCTGTCAGGCCCTGGGGGAGGGGGGACCCGGCGTCTGTCACGTTCCGGGGGGGGACCCAGCGTCTGTCAGGCCCTGGGGGAGGGGGACCCGGCATCTGTCACGCCCTGGGGGAGGGGGGACCCGGCGTCTGTCAGGCCCTGGGGGGGGATCCTGGCGTCAGTCACGCCCTGGGGGGTCCCGGCGTCTGTCAGGCCTGGGGGGGGGGGGACCCGGCGTCTGTCAGGCCCTGGGGGAGGGGGGACCCGGCGTCTGTCACGTTCCGGGGGGGGATCCGGCGTCTGTCACGTTCCGGGGGGGGACCCGGCGTCTGTCAGGCCCTGGGGGAGGGGAACCCGGCGTCTGTCACGTTCCCGGGGGGGGGACCCGGCGTCTGTCAGGCCCTGGGGGAGGGGAACCCGGCGTCTGTCACGTTCCCGGGGGGGGACCCGGCGTCTGTCACGTTCCCGGGGGGGGATCCCGGCGTCTGTCAGGCCCTGGGGGGGGATCCTGGCATCAGTCACGCCCTGGGGGGTCCCGGCGTCTGTCAGGCCTGGGGGGGGGGAACCCGGCGTCTGTCAGGCCCCAGGGGAGGGGGGTCCCGGCGTCTGTCAGGCCTGGGGGGAAAGTGGGGGAGGGGGCAGGGTTCTATTGTGGTGGGCTGAGAGGGGGGGCAGATCGGCACCGGGAGGGGATGGGGGGGACCCCAGGACTGGCCCTGGGGAGGGGGGACGCGGCTCATGTTGCACAGGGGGGAAGGGGGGCAGGACTAACTCTGGAACCCCAGCCCCCGCGGGGGAGGGGCTCTCCCTGTGGGTGTGGGGGGGTAACGTCTCCCTGTCCATCCGTCCCCCCAGAGAGCAGACGCGGTTCCGGGTCTTCGTGCTGCTGCCCCTGCTGCCCGGCTTCGAGGGGGACATCGCCGAGGGGGGCGGGAACTCGATCCAGGCCATCCTGCACTTCACCTACCGGTACGGGGGGGTCACAAGGGGGGCCCCGGGGGGAGGAGGAGGAGGCGGCGGCTGGGGAAGCGACTGGGGGGGGGGAAGGGGAGCCCAGAACTAGTGTAATGTGGGGAGGTGGCCCAGGACAGGGTGAACTGTGGGGGGGGCACAGGGACCCCACTCACCGGCTGCCTCTTTCCTTCTCCCCCAGGACGCTCTGCCGGGGCGACTCCTCCATCCTGTGCCGCCTGAAAGCCGCCAGTGAGTGTCGGGGGGGGGGCAGAGCAGAGCTCCGCTCTGACCCCCTCCCCTCCCCTCCCCTCCCCTCCCAGAGCCAGGAGAGAACCCAGGAGTCCTGGCTCCCAGCCCCCCCCCCCCCGCTCTAACCCCCCAGCCCCCACTCCTCTCCCAGAGCCGGGGAGAGAACCCAGGAGTCCTGGCTCCCATCCCCCCCTGCTCTAACCCACCAGCCCCACTCCCCTCCCAGAGCCGGGGAGAGAACCCAGGAGTCCTGGCTCCCAGCCCCCCCACTCTAACCACCAGCCCCCACTCCTCTCCCAGGGCTGGGGGGAGAACCCAGGAGTCCTGGCTCCCAGCCCCCCCAGGTCTAACCCACGAGCCCCCACCCCCCTCCCAGAGCCGGGGAGAGAACCCAGGAGTCCTGGCTCCCAGCCCCCCCGCTCTAACCACCAGCCCCCACTCCTCTCCCAGAGCCGGGGAGAGAACCCAGGAGTCCTGGCTCCCAGCCCCCCGGCTCTAACCACCAGCCCCCACTCCTCTCCCAGGGCCGGGGAGAGAACCCAGGCGTGAGGGCTATGTCGGAGGTCAGTACACTGGCCAAGGAAGGACCCCAGCCCCCCATGAGCTGAGGACCCCCAGCCCTGGCACCCTGGGGGGCTGAGTAATCCCCATTCTCCCCCCCCCCCGGCAGTCGGGGACGAGTGGAAGAACTACATCTCCATCTGTGGGCTGCGCACCCACGGGGAGCTGAGCGGCACCCTCATCACCGAGCTGATCTACATCCACAGCAAGATGCTCATCGCCGACGACCGCCGCGTCCTCATCGGTGAGTGCCGGCGCGAACCTAGGAGTCCTGGCCCCCCACCTCTCTCCGCCTATAACCCACGAAAGGCCACTCGCTGCCAGAGCCGGGGAGAACCCAGGAGTCCTGGCTCCCAGCCCCCCCTGCTCTAACCCACTGGCCCCAGTCCCCTCCACTGGGGCACTGACAGGGCTGGGGGGGGCAGGGCTGGGCTAGCAGGGGCTGCGGGTCGGGAGTGAGGGGCACCGGCAGAGCTGGGGGGAGCCCAGGGGTGGCAGAGGGCTGCGGGTCGGGAGTGAGGGGCACCCCAAAGCTGTGGGGGGTCTTAGGGGTAGCAGGGGCTGCGGGTCGGGAGTGAGGGGCACCGGCAGAGCTGGGGGGAGCCCAGGGGTGGCAGAGGGCTGTGGGTTGGGAGTGAGGGGCACCCCAGAGCTGCGGGGGGTCCAGGGGTGGCAGAGGGCTGTGGGTCGGGAGAGAGGGGCACCCCAGAGCTGCGGGGGGTCCTAGGGGTGGCAGAGGGCTGTGGGTCAGGAGAGAGGGGCACCGGCAGAGCTGGGGGGAGCCCAGGGGTGGCAGAGGGCTGTGGGTCGGGAGAGAGGGGCACCGGCAGAGCTGGGGCGAGCCCAGGGGTGGCAGAGGGCTGTGGGTCGGGAGGGAGGGGCACCGGCAGAGCTGGGGCGAGCCCAGGGGTGGCAGAGGGCTGTGGGTCGGGAGGGAGGGGCACCGGCAGAGCTGCGGGGGGTCCTAGGGGTGGCAGAGGGCTGTGGGTCGGGAGGGAGGGGCACCGGCAGAGCTGGGGCGAGCCCAGGGGTGGCAGAGGGCTGCGGGTCGGGAGGGAGGGGCACCGGCAGGGCTGGGGCGAGCCCAGGGGTGGCAGAGGGCTGTGGGTCGGGAGAGAGGGGCACCGGCAGGGCTGGGGCGAGCCCAGGGGTGGCAGAGGGCTGCGGGTTGGGAGTGAGGGGCACCGGCAGAGCTGCGGGGGGTCCTAGGGGTGGCAGAGGGCTGTGGGTCGGGAGAGAGGGGCACCGGCAGGGCTGGGGCGAGCCCAGGGGTGGCAGAGGGCTGCGGGTTGGGAGAGAGGGGCACCGGCAGAGCTGCGGGGGGTCCTAGGGGTGGCAGAGGGCTGTGGGTCGGGAGGGAGGGGCACCGGCAGGGCTGGGGCGAGCCCAGGGGTGGCAGAGGGCTGCGGGTTGGGAGAGAGGGGCACCCCAGAGCTGCGGGGGGTCCTAGGGGTGGCAGAGGGCTGTGGGTCGGGAGGGAGGGGCACCGGCAGGGCTGGGGCGAGCCCAGGGGTGGCAGAGGGCTGTGGGTCGGGAGAGAGGGGCACCCCAGAGCTGCGGGGGGTCCTAGGGGTGGCAGAGGGCTGTGGGTCGGGAGGGAGGGGCACCGGCAGGGCTGGGGCGAGCCCAGGGGTGGCAGAGGGCTGTGGGTCGGGAGAGAGGGGCACCGGCAGAGCTGCGGGGGGTCCTAGGGGTGGCAGAGGGCTGCGGGTTGGGAGTGAGGGGCACCGGCAGAGCTGCGGGGGGTCCTAGGGGTGGCAGAGGGCTGTGGGTCGGGAGAGAGGGGTACCGGCAGAGCTGCGGGGGGTCCTAGGGGTGGCAGAGGGCTGTGGGTCGGGAGAGAGGGGCACCGGCAGAGCTGCGGGGGTCCTAGGGGTGGCAGAGGGCTGTGGGTCGGGAGGGAGGGGCACCGGCAGAGCTGCGGGGGGTCCTAGGGGTGGCAGAGGGCTGTGGGTCGGGAGTGAGGGGCACCGGCAGAGCTGCGGGGGGTCCTAGGGGTGGCAGAGGGCTGTGGGTCGGGAGTGAGGGGCACCGGCAGAGCTGGGGGGAGCCCAGGGGTGGCAGAGGGCTGCGGGTTGGGAGTGAGGGGCACCGGCAGAGCTGCGGGGGGTCCTAGGGGTGGCAGAGGGCTGTGGGTCGGGAGGGAGGGGCACCGGCAGAGCTGGGGCGAGCCCAGGGGTGGCAGAGGGCTGCGGGTTGGGAGTGAGGGGCACCGGCAGAGCTGCGGGGGGTCCTAGGGGTGGCAGAGAGCTGTGGGTCGGGAGGGAGGGGCACCGGCAGGGCTGGGGCGAGCCCAGGGGTGGCAGAGGGCTGTGGGTCGGGAGGGAGGGGCACCGGCAGAGCTGCGGGGGGTCCTAGGGGTGGCAGAGGGCTGTGGGTCGGGAGGGAGGGGCACCGGCAGAGCTGCGGGGGGTCCTAGGGGTGGCAGAGGGCTGTGGGTCGGGAGGGAGGGGCACCAGCAGAGCTGCGGGGGGTCCTAGGGGTGGCAGAGGGCTGTGGGTCGGGAGAGAGGGGCACCCCAGAGCTGGGGGGGTCCTAGGGGTGGCAGAGGGCTGCGGGTTGGGAGTGAGGGGCACCGGCAGAGCTGCGGGGGGTCCTAGGGGTGGCAGAGGGCTGTGGGTCAGGAGAGAGGGGCACCGGCAGAGCTGCGGGGAGTCCTAGGGGTGGCAGAGGGCTGTGGGTCAAGAGAGAGGGGCACCGGCAGAGCTGCGGGGGGTCCTAGGGGTGGCAGAGGGCTGTGGGTTGGGAGAGAGGGGCACCGGCAGAGCTGGGGGGAGCCCAGGGGTGGCAGAGGGCTGTGGGTCGGGAGAGAGGGGCACCCCAGAGCTGCGGGGGGTCCTAGGGGTGGCAGAGGGCTGTGGGTCGGGAGGGAGGGGCACCGGCAGAGCTGCGGGGGGTCCTAGGGGTGGCAGAGGGCTGTGGGTCGGGAGGGAGGGGCACCGGCAGAGCTCTGATCCGTCCCTTGCCCCCCCAGGCTCTGCCAACATCAACGACCGCAGCCTGCTGGGGACACGGGACAGCGAGCTGGCCGTGCTGGTGGAGGACACGGAGCTGGTCCCGTCGCTCATGGACGGGGAGCCGTACCAGGCGGGGAAATTCGCACTCAGCCTGCGCCTCGACTGCTTCAGGTGGGTGTGCGCCGCCCGCGGGCCTGCTGGCCACACCCCCAGCTCTGTGCATGCCCCTCGCCCTGGAAACACGGGGTGCAATCCCACGCCCCCCCGCTGCGCTGTTACCTGGGCACGGGCACCTCATCCCAGCGCTGGGCCCTTCTCCGCAGGTCGCTTCTGGGGGAGTCGGGCGCCTCCAGCCTCCCTGTCAGTGACCACTTCTTCCACGGGGTCTGGAAAGCCACCGCCCTGGGCAACGCTAACATCTATGATCAGGTGTGTGGGGAGCCCGGGGGGCAGGGCTGGGCTAGCGGGGGCTGTGGGTCGGGAGTGAGGGGCACTGGCAGGGCTGGGGGGAGGCAGGGCCGGGCTGGCAGGGGCTGCAGGTCGGGAGTGAGGGGCACCGGCAGAGCTGGGGGGGGCAGGGCTGGGCTAGCGGGGGCTGCGGGTCGGGAGTGAGGGGCCCCGGCAGAGCTGGGGGGGGCAGGGCCGGGCTAGCAGGGGCTGCGGGTCAGGAGTGAGGGGCACCGGCAGAGCTGGGGGGAGGCAGGGCTGGGCTACCGGGGGCTGCGGGTCGGGAGTGAGGGGCACCGGCAGAGCTGGGGGGGGGGTAGGGCTGGGCTAGCAGGGCTGCGGGTCGGGAGTGAGGGGGCACCGGCAGAGCTGGGGGGGGCAGGGCTGGGCTAGCGGGGGGCTGCGGGTCGGGCGGGAGTGAGGGCACCGGCAGAGCTGGGGGGGGCAGGGCTGGGCTAGCGGGGGGCTGCGGGTCGGGAGTGAGGGGCACCGGCAGAGCTGGGGGGGGCAGGGCTGGGCTAGCGGGGGGCTGCGGGTCGGGAGTGAGGGGCACCGGCAGAGCTGCGGGGGGCAGGTGCTGCGGGTTGGGAGTGAGGGGCGCTGTGGGTGTGGATTCCAGCCCCGCCCGGCTCTGACCCATGGCCTCTCCCCCCACACACACAGGTGTTCCGCTGCCTCCCCACCAACGCGGTGCCGTCGCTCCGGGCCCCTGCGGGGGTACGCGGGGGTGCAGAACTTGGCCGGCGTCAGCCCGGAGCTGGCCCGCCAACACTTGGCCCAGGTGCGGGGCCACGTGGTGCAGTTCCCCCTCCGGTTCCTGTCCGAGGAGTCTCTCCTGCCCCCGCTCAACAGCAAGGAGGGCATGATCCCCGTGGAGGTGTGGACGTAGGCGCCCGCGGGGCCAGAGCGGCGTGCCCTCTCCCTGCCCGGGGGGCGTGCCCGCTCCACCCCACCCCCGGCGGCGGCCAGAGACCCCCCCCCTCCGTCCGGCGAGGGGGGCTGGGACCAATTCTCTGCCCGCCCAGGGGCAGCCCCTCTCCCTGCCCGTTGGCACAGCCCCCCCGAACCCCGCGGGCAGGGTCGCCCGGCAGCGCAGCATGCCACCGGCTCACCCCTGGCGGACGGCCCGCACCCACCGCCCCGCTCCCCACCTCCCCCCGTCACTACATTCCAGAGGCCGACTTCCCACGGTGGGGGGGGGGCGCATCACACCCCCTCCTTGCTGCTACTAACTGCTGAGTGTCACCCCGACCTCACCCACTGGGCACCCCCCGGCCAGCGGGAGCCCTCGCCGCCCGGCCCCACACAACACTACCGCTGCCCGGGTTCCTGCCGCTCACTGTGGGGAGGCCGGAGGCGGGCACGGGAGGGACGCGCCCACGCCCCGGGATCTACCCCGCAGGCTGATAGGTCAAAGGGGTCACCCACAGGGTGGCCCACAGAGGGCTGGGCGGGCAAGGGGGGGGTCCCTGGGGGTTTGCCCCTGGCAGCACCCATCCCCCGTCACGGGACCAGCTCCGCACCCTAACCCTAACCTGCTTCTCTGAGATGGTTTGTTACATAAACGCGCTGCAACCGTGGCCCGTCTCTCTGGTTATTCCGCGCCGGGAAGGGGCGCCGGGGGTCCCGGGGGACGGCCCCTGCGGGTGCCGGGGGGCGCTGGCCTGGCGGAGATAGGGGAGACCAGTGGGAGGCGCACGGGGACTGGCTACACTGGGAAGTCTGGTGTGACTGTCCTGTGCCCGCAGGGAGGGCATGCCGCAGAGAGAGGGGGGTGTCGGGGGGTGAGTATGTACAGCCGCTGCTTTGAGTGTGTGTGTGCACTATGGGGGGGGGGGGGTGTACACCTCTAGGGTGTGTACATACTCTGTGGGTGTGGGTGTGTATCTACACATCCTAGGGTCTGTATGTACACTCCTGCTGTGTGGGTGGCTGGGTGGGTACGCACCCTAGGGTATGTGTGTGTAGGTGTGTACACACCCTAGGGGGGTGTGTGTGTGTGTACACACTCTGGGGGGTGTACATCCCTGCCGGGTGGGTGTGGGTGTGTACACCCCTGCCGGGTGGGTGTGGGTGTGTACACACTCTGTGGGGTTGGTGTGTGTGTGTGTGTGTGTGCGACCCCATCGGCGGATTTCCCCCTTGGCTCAGCGGTTCAGGGTGAGATAAAAGGCTCCATTCCTGGCAGCCGCCCCCCTCGTTTTGCCAACCCAGCCCCAGAGGAGGAGCGCGTGGCCAGGGGCCCCCTGGCGCCAGCCCACCAGCTGGGCAGGACCCTGCCAGCGGCTGGCATCAGCCTAGCGCGGTGCTGGGCGACAGCCCGGGTACAGAGAACGGGGAGAGAAGGCGACTGGCTGGCCCGGCTGAGACTGCAGCGGTTCCGGCGCACGGGGACAGGCGTGTGCGGGGAGACGGATGCCATGAACGCCTCGCCCGGCGCGCCCGCTGCGCAGGGGGGAAGCGCTGGCGGGGCACTCGCCCAGGGCTGACGGAGGCGGCCAGCCCACCCGCCGCGTGTTGGGCATAATGCCACGCGGCTGTCGCCCCCAGCCAGCGGGGGACAAGAAAGGAGCCCGGCGCGGGGACGGGGAGCCGTCAGCCGCCGGAGTCCGTGGTGTCCCCGGCACAGTGGGGCTAGGGTGATGCTGCAGGCTGGCCCCACTGCCCCCAGGCAGCACTGGGATGGGGAGGGTGCAGGAGTAGGTGGCTCCATAGGGGGCGCAGCGCCCCCCGCAGTCAGCACGTGGCACCAGGGGGCGCTGCACTACCCCAGATGCCACCTGCCCTGACCAGCCCTGGCTGCTGTGATCCCCCTGCCAGGGAAGTGGGGCGCAGCGGGGGGCACTCACCCCCCTCCAGAGCAGCTGTGAAGGGGAGCCAGGCTGGGGCCAGGCTGCCGCGTCCTGCTCCCCGCCGGGCTCCGAGTTCTCGCCTACCTGGCTTGAAAATGGTTACATTTTTTTGTCAATAAACCGGCTTGTTTCCCCCTAGAGGGGACAGGCCCCTGCCCCCATTCCCTGCCCCCCTGAGCCAGCCAGTCCCTGCCCTGGGGCCGGGTGGGAGCCGGCGCCCCCTAGAGGGGACAGGCCCCTGCCCCATTCCCTGCCCCCCCGGAGACAGCCAGTCCCTGCCCTGGGGCCAGGTGGGAGCCGGCGCCCCCTAGAGGGGACAGGCCCCTGCCCCATTCCCTGCCTCCCGGAGACAGCCAGTCCCTGCCTGGGGCCAGGTGGGAGCCGGCGCCCCCTAGAGGGGACAGGCCCCTGCCCCATTCCCCACCCCCCTGAGCCAGCCAGTCCCTGCCCTGGGGCCGGGTGGGAGCCGGCGCCCCCTAGAGGGGACGGGCCCCCTGCCCCATTCCCTGCCCCCCGGAGACAGCCAGTCCTGCCCTGGGGCCGAGTGGGAGCCGGCGCCCCCTAGAGGGGACAGGCCCCTGCCCCATTCCCTGCCCCCCGGAGACAGCCAGTCCCTGCCCTGGGGCCAGGTGGGAGCCGGCGCCCCCTAGAGGGGACAGGCCCCTGCCCCATTCCCCACCCCCCTGAGCCAGCCAGTCCCTGCCCTGGGGCCGGGTGGGAGCCGGCGCCCCCTAGAGGGGACGGGCCCCTGCCCCATTCCCTGCCCCCCGGAGACAGCCAGTCCCTGCCCTGGGGCCGAGTGGGAGCCGGCGCCCCCCAGAGGGGACAGGCCCCTGCCCCATTCCCCACCCCCCTGAGCCAGCCAGTCCCTGCCCTGGGGCCGGGTGGGAGCCGGCGCCCCCTAGAGGGGACAGGCCCCTGCCCCATTCCCCACCCCCCTGAGCCCCCCCTGTGAAGCCCTCAACCTAGTGGGGAGACACCCCCTTCCTGCCATCCAGCCCCCCCCACTCAAGAACAGGCCCCACCCCTTCAGACTACCCCTCCCCCACCAGGATCAAGCCACACCCCCTGAAGAACAGGCCCCTCCCCCTCCCCCACTGATACAGGTTTCTCCTCCTCAGGCTGCCCCTCCTTACTCTGAACATAGGCCCCGCCCCCTCATGAACAGGCCCCGCCCACAGAGTCCGCCCCTCCCCTTCCAATCAACTACCCCCCTAAGGAACAGGTCCCTCCCCCTCAGACCGCCCCACCCCCACTAAATTCAGGCCCCTCCCCCTCGGAATCAGGCCCCGCCCCTTCAGCACTAGGCCCCGTCGCGCCCCAGACCGAGGCCCCGCCCCCCAGCAGGTGAAAAAGGCGGGAACACCGTCCCCCCGCCTCGCGCCCTGTTCGCCCTAACAGCCCCTCCCCGCACGTGCTCCACCCCCCCCATCCCTGTCTCCCACCCGGCGCATGCGTAAATGAAGCGCAGCCCGTCTCGGTCAGCTCCTCTCTCGCGCATGCGCGGGCCTTCGTCTTTCCCAGACGCACGCGCGGGCCCCGGCCTGCCTTGACTTGCGGTTACGCGCACGCGCCTTGCGCCGCTTTCCCCTCGCGCCCTCCTCTCCACGCATGCGCGCGCGGTGGTGATGGTGGTGGGGGAGGTACGGGGCGCCATCTCGCTCTTCCGCCTCACTGTCCGTCCCGCGCATGCGCCGATCCGTGACCTCTCTCCTGCTCCTCCCCCCAGATAGCGCCTGCGTGGTCCGCAACCGTCTTCCGCCTCACGTGCCGCCCTCCCCGGGGCTGGGCGCAGGCGCGGCGCGCGCCCAACCGCCCACCTGCCGGCGCCTGCGCAGTGCGGCTCGGCTCGCCGTTCCGGGGGCTGCCGCTGTCAGTCGGTGCGCGGAGCCCGGCGCCGGGTCCATGGGGCCGCAGTGAGGAGCCGGCCCCGCCCCGCCCAGCCCCGACCCGACCCGGCCATGGCCGACCCGGCCCCCGCCCGCAGCCTGGATGACATCGACCTCTCCGCCCTCAGGGTAAGGGGGGCCGAGGGCAAAGGTCACGGCGGCCTTGGCAACGGGGGCAAAGGTCAGGCGGGCGTGACGTGGGGGGGAGGGGCCCCCCTTGGGCTGGGCCCCGACTCGGGGACCCCCCCCTCATCTCTGCTGGGGGGGCGGTGACTCGGGGACCCCCCCCTCATCTCTGCTGGGGGGGCGGTGACTCGGGGACCCCCCCCTCATCTCTGCTGGGGGGGGCGGTGACTCGGGGATCCCCCCCCTGTCTGCTGGGGGGGGCGGTGACTCGGGGATCCCCCCCTCATCTCTGCTGGGGGGGGCGGTGACTCGGGGATCCCCCCCCTCTCTGCTGGGGGGGCAGTGACTCGGGGATCCCCCCCTGTCTGCTGGGGGGGCGGTGACTCGGGGATCCCCCCCTCATCTCTGCTGGGGGGGCGGTGACTCGGGGATCCCCCCCCTCTCTGCTGGGGGGGCGGTGACTCGGGGACCCCCCCCTCATCTCTGCTGGGGGGGGCGGTGACTCGGGGATCCCCCCCTCATCTCTGCTGGGGGGGCGGTGACTCGGGGATCCCCCCCTCATCTCTGCTGGGGGGGCGGTGACTCGGGGATCCCCCCCTCTCTGCTGGGGGGGCGGTGACTCGGGGACCCCCCCCCTCATCTCTGCTGGGGGGGGCGGTGACTCGGGGACCCCCCCTGTCTGCTGGGGGGGCGGTGACTCGGGGACCCCCCCCTGTCTGCTGGGGGGGGGCGGTGACTTGGGGAATCCCCCACTCATCTCTGCTGGGGGGGGCGGTGACTCGGGGATCCCCCACTCATCTCTGCTGGGGGGGGGCGGTGACTCGGGGATCCCCCCCTGTCTGCTGGGGGGGCGGTGACTCGGGGATCCCCCTCTCATCTCTGCTGGGGGGCGGTGACTCGGGGATCCCCCTCCTCTCTGCTGGGGGGGCGGTGACTCGGGGATCCCCCTCTCATCTCTGCTGGGGGGGCGGTGACTCGGGGACCCCCCCTCATCTCTGCGGGGGGGGCGGTGACTCGGGGATCCCCCCCTCATCTCTGCTGGGGGGGGCGGTGACTCGAGGGATGCCCCCCGGAGGAGCTGTTGGGGTGGGGGTAGGTGGAGGGGGAGGAGCCAGGCACGCCCCGTGGGGAGATGGGGATGAGGGTGGGGGGCCGCTCCCAGGATAAACCCCAAGACACCCACACACACCCCGTCGCTGCTGCAGGAGCCCAATTCCCTTCGCATAATGCCTGTGTCGTCCCCCTTCTCTGGTCCTGCTGCTTCCCTTCACCCATTGGGGCGGGAAGCCCCTCATCCACACCTGTCCACCCCCTATATCCTTCCCCCCCCCCCCCACTTGCTGCAGTGACCCTCGCTGCCCATTCCCCCTCGCTACCCGCCCCAGCGTCTCTGCAGTGGCCACCACTCCCCGTTCGCCACCCCCCTCCCGTCGTCATTGCATTTACCCTGACTCGCTGTGTCCCCCCAGTGTCACCACAATGACCCTGATTCCCTGTCCCTCCGCCGCTTCCCCCTTCAGTCACCCTGACTCCCTGTCCCCCCCGCCCGGCGTGGCTGCAGCGACCCTAACTCCCTGTCCCCCCCGCCCGGCGTGGCTGCAGCGACCCTGACTCCCTGTCCCCCCCGCCCGGCGTGGCTGCAGCGACCCTGACACCTTGTTCTCCCCCTTTGCTCTCCTCCCCACTGGCGTCCCCCCCATCTCTGCAATGATCTCACTAGCTCTTCCCCACGCATGCTGCTGCGTTACCCTGTTCCCTCCTCCCCCGTCTCTCCTGTTTCACCGCTCGCGCTCGCTCGGTGCCCAGCCACTGCATTACTAACCGGTGCAGGGAGCTGGCTCAAGGGGCACAGTGGGGAGCTGTTGCTGCAGTGGTTCACAGCAGAGCGTGCATGGTGGCGCTTGCGCATGGATCATGGGGGTCACTGTTCTGGCCCACATTAACCCCAAATCCGATTTTCAAATGTTTAATAACCGGCCCCGTCTTGGAGTATTAACCTCTGCAGTGCTGGGCTGGTGGTAAACCACCCTCAACCATGCCCCCGGCGCTGCCAGCGCCCGTGTGTGGGAACAGTGACTCTGACATCCCCGGCGCCGTTAGTGCTAACGAGCAGGAGTTCTTTAGGCCCTTGGCAGTGCAAAGCGGCGGCTCTGCTCGGGATTGAGGCGAGCTGGTGAATAATGATTCGCCCGGCGTGCCAGGGGTTTCAGGCAGCGGTACAGAGCAGAGCGTCTGCAGTGGAGCATTCAGTCCCTCGACCTTGCTACTGCCTCTTGGGGAAGGGGATTACGTACGCCAACAGGAGAGCCCCTCCTGGCGGGGTAGGAGAAGTGCTGCCAGCGCAGCGTAGCCCTGAGCGCGATATAGTTATACCAGTGCAATCACCTGTAATAATGATGGCTAATGCTTTTCACCCGTCGATCATTATCCCCATTTCACAGGTGGGGGAACTGAGGCAGAGAGTGGGTATGTGGCTTATCAAAGGTCAGCTCACAGATCAGTGTCAGAGCTGGGAACAGAAGATCTCCCAGTGCTCTAGCCAAGGCAACATTGCCTTTATACCAGTAGGATTAGATCTGGTACCTGTATAAAATCAGTGGCTGGCCCCAAGTCCCTGGCAGAGCTGTTGTTTTTTTACAGGAATCCTAGTTTATAATTGCGTTGAATAGGAACAAACCCGAGCTGTCTGCTGCAGGTTGGCCTGCGCTGTGAATTCTCACCTCCATCAGCAGAACAGCTCCACGAGCCAAGCTCCGGAATGCTTTGGAATGTGATTACATCTCTTTTCAAACCACCGTCTATCTCGCAGACAAGCCAGGGAGGTTTCGTAACACTGGCTCTGTGCAGATGTCATTGCTGGTGGGTGGATAGAACTTCTTCCCAGCTGGCTTCAGTCTCTCTGTCCTTCCCAAGGATCCCCAACACCTCCCCGCGTTATTTACTCAGATGGTGGTAGCCCCCGTCATGGACTCCACTGAGCACACGGTATCTCCATCGGGTACCAAGGTGCTCTTTAATCTAGCAGGAAGGCAGCGGTTGGCAGATAAAGCCAGACATGTTCACGCTAGGAATAAGGCCCAGGTTTTGGACAGTGCAGGGGATTAACCATTGGCCCAAACTGCCTACGGCAGTGGTAGATTCGCCAGCGTTTGATGGCTTCCGATCCAGCCTGCATGCCTTTCTGGATGAGCTGCAGTACAAACGATTGGGCTCAAACGGGGGAATTCTCAGGCTTGTGCCATCCAGGAGTCAGACTAGTGAGCTGATGGTTCCTTCCGGCCTTCAAACCAGTGACTGGTGCTAGGCGCTGCACAAGCAGCGAACAAAAGGACAGGCCGTGCTCCAAACAGCCGTAGAGCGAGGCGACGTGGAATGAAAATGGAAGTCAGTGCATTTAAAACTGACCAAAGGAAATACGCTGTGGACTGCATTTTAAAAGCATTTGGAACTCCGTGCCGCAAGAGGCCAAGAGTTTAGCGGGATTTAAACAAATGATCCGATGTTTTTTAGTAAGGATTAGAAAGAAAAACAAGAGTTAGACTCGTTCTGCAGGGCAGCCCGACTCCTCCTCTGTGTAACAGGCAGGTTATCCCATGGCTGCAGGGTTTCTTGTCACAGCTGTTGGAGACGAGGCCCTGGTTCTGGCGATTCTTATGCTGATAGAAACTGCGGAGCCAGTAGGATGGAATGCAACAATTGTTCAACAGCGCACAGTGTTTTAGGACAGGAAGTGACTAATTTCTTATCTGATTGGAAGTGCAGGGGCTGGGCACGGTGCAAAGCCCTGGGATGCATCAGCCTTTGCTAAACAGCAACCGAAGCGCAGGATCTGCTCGGCCCATCTGCTTTGCCCAGATTCAAGCCAGAAGAGACTGTTCGATAATCTAGTACCGTACAGGCATGGGAATTTCACCCAGCTCCCCCTGTATTGAGCGCAAGAATTGTGCGGGGCTTCAGCGTCTTCCAGAGAGGCTCCAGTAGGGTGACCAGACAGCAAGTGTGAAAAATTGGGACGGGGTGGGGGGTAATAGGAGCCTATATAAGGAAAAGCCCCAAATATCGGGACTGTCCCTGTAAAATCGGGACATCTGGTCACCCTAGGCTCCAGTCTGGATGGGAAGGCCGCAAGAGGTGGGAAATCCACCCCTGCCCCGGGGACCTTGTTTCCCTGGTTAATCACTCAGGCTGTGGGAAGCGTAGGCCTTATTTCAAATGGGAATTTGCATGGCTTTAGCTTCCAGCTGTTTACTGCCCATGTAGGTACTTACCGACCGTGATGAATGTCTTTGGTAAGCTGACTACTTCGAGCTGCTTTGGGAGGTGTGCTTGCCAGCCCGGGAATCCTCCTTGTAGCTCTTCTTCGAACCCTCTCCCGTGTTTAAAGTGCGGAGGCGAGCGCTGGGCACAGCATCATTGCCACGCGCTGGGAGCGCATGGCTGACTTCTCAGGATTTCCCAAAAGGCTGGGGGGAAAGGGGGGTGTCTTAATTTCGCTCCTTGGGTTCTGACTTACCTGGTCTGAGCGGTGATTGGGCATTTGCCAGGGATATTTGGCTGGCAGGCACACACTGTTAAAAAATGCAGCATGGGCAAAAACGACCCCCAAACCCAGCCAGCCAGGTGGTGCATGTGTCTGCATCCATGTGTGGAGAAGGCATTGTGTTGGGCTTTGCAGCTTCGTGTGGCTAATACCCATGACCCAGTCCGAGCTGGGAGCTGTCTGGCTGCCCAAACTGGAATGACGGCCCCAGCCACACCAGGAAGTCTTCCCAGGGTTGTGTTCAGACCGTGTGAAAGGCCTTCTCTGAGTGGGACCAGAGTCCTGAAGGGACCATCTAGTCTGACCTGTACAGCGCAGGCCCTGAGTGGGTCCCTGTGTCGTTTAGAAATACTTCCCACCCCCGACGGCCAGAAGCTGGGACTGGCTGACGGGCTGGATTGCGTCGATTTCCAGCTGTGGGTCGGGTTAGACCATTCGCTGCTAGACTGATGAGCCCGCTGTTAAACATTTGTGCCCCACGTAGGTGCTGCTAGACTGTGATCAAGCCACCCCTTTGATCGCGCTCCTGGCTTTCCCTTCCTTCCTGACCTGCAGACCCCCGACCCGACACCGTATCCCCTGCTCCTACTTGGGAGATTTGAGTTCAGTTCCCAGCCCCGGCACAGGCTGCCTGCATTACCGTGAGGAAACTGAGGCCTGGAGAGATGCAGTGACTTGCCCACCTGTAACATGGGGCTAACAACCCTTCTGTGGTCTATTTAGCTGGTGAGCTTCTGGAGATGGGCTGTCTCTCTTTGTGGGCCTGGCACAATGGGGGGGGGCAGTCTTGGGCCGGGGAGGGCTTTGGTATGACGGAGGAGGGTGTCCCGGTCTGGCTGTGAAAGAAGGGCATCTGTGCGGTGTCCAGGACCGTGGGCGGATGTCTTGCAGACTGTGGCCCCCTCCCCAGGCGCAGACGCATCGCCCCCAAACTGGAGCGTCTGCTGGGTGTGACACAAAGGCCGGGTGCCGCAGCTCCGCGTGCGTCAGCTCTCGGCTCCAGGCCGTGCGCCTGAGGTGTTCAGCCCGGCGCCGTTGCTAGGTAGGACTTGTTGGCTACAGTGTGTGCCTTTGAATCGGAGGCTTTTTTCTTGTGTTCGACACGTTCGTGCTCTTGTGGATTCTGTCCTTGAACTCGCAGCGCGCGGCGCTCGCTGGCGGACGCTAGGAACGGAAGAGAGGCAGCTAAGAAGGGCTTTTAATGTCTAACGAGCCAACTGTTCCTGTGGAGCGCCCCGCAAAACATGCCCGGCTCCCTGCTGGTACAAAGGCTCACCGCCGCCAAAAATCCACTTTAGAAACAGCTTCTGTAGTCTCCTTGTCCTGGCCGAGATTGGGGGCACGCTGCCCGGCGCCTCCCCCTCCCGGACCGAGATTGGGGGGGAGCTGCCCGGCGCCTCCCCCCTCCCGGACCGAGATTGGGGGGGAGCGCTGCCCGGCGCCTCCCCCTCCCGGACCGAGATTGGGGGGGAGCGCTGCCCGGCGCCTCCCCCTCCCGGACCGAGATTGGGGGGGAGCGCTGCCCGGCGCCTCCCCCTCCCGGACCGAGATTGGGGGCGCGCTGCCCGGCGCCTCCCCCCTCCCGGACCGAGATTGGGGGCGCGCTGCCCGGCGCCTCCCCCCTCCCGGACCGAGATTGGGGGGGAGCGCTGCCCGGCGCCTCCCCCTCCCGGACCGAGATTGGGGGGGAGCGCTGCCCGGCGCCTCCCCCCTCCCGGACCGAGATTGGGGGCGCGCTGCCCGGCGCCTCCCCCTCCCGGACCGAGATTGGGGGGGAGCGCTGCCCGGCGCCTCCCCCTCCCGGACCGAGATTGGGGGGGAGCGCTGCCCGGCGCCTCCCCCTCCCGGACCGAGATTGGGGGCGCGCTGCCCGGCGCCTCCCCCTCCCGGACCGAGATTGGGGGGGAGCGCTGCCCGGCGCCTCCCCCTCCCGGACCGAGATTGGGGGGGAGCGCTGCCCGGCGCCTCCCCCTCCCGGACCGAGATTGGGGGGGAGCGCTGCCCGGCGCCTCCCCCTCCCGGACCGAGATTGGGGGCGCGCTGCCCGGCGCCTCCCCCCTCCCGGACCGAGATTGGGGGGGAGCGCTGCCCGGCGCCTCCCCCTCCCGGACCGAGATTGGGGGGGAGCGCTGCCCGGCGCCTCCCCCTCCCGGACCGAGATTGGGGGGGCGCGCTGCCCGGCGCCTCCCCCCTCCCGGACCGAGATTGGGGGGGAGCGCTGCCCGGCGCCTCCCCCCTCCCGGACCGAGATTGGGGGGGAGCGCTGCCCGGCGCCTCCCCCCTCCCCGACCGAGATTGGGGGGGAGCGCTGCCCGGCGCCTCCCCCCTCCCCGACCGAGATTGGGGGGGAGCGCTGCCCGGCGCCTCCCCCCTCCCCGACCGAGATTGGGGGGGAGCGCTGCCCGGCGCCTCCCCCTCCCCGACCGAGATTGGGGGGGAGCGCTGCCCGGCGCCTCCCCCCTCCCGGACCGAGATTGGGGGGGAGCGCTGCCCGGCGCCTCCCCCCTCCCGGACCGAGATTGGGGGGGAGCGCTGCCCGGCGCCTCCCCCCTCCCGGACCGAGATTGGGGGGGAGCGCTGCCCGGCGCCTCCCCCCTCCCGGACCGAGATTGGGGGGGAGCGCTGCCCGGCGCCTCCCCCCTCCCCGACCGAGATTGGGGGGGAGCGCTGCCCGGCGCCTCCCCCCTCCCCGACCGAGATTGGGGGGGAGCGCTGCCCGGCGCCTCCCCCCTCCCCGACCGAGATTGGGGGGGAGCGCTGCCCGGCGCCTCCCCCCTCCCCGACCGAGATTGGGGGGGAGCGCTGCCCGGCGCCTCCCCCCTCCCCGACCGAGATTGGGGGCGCGCTGCCCGGCGCCTCCCCCCTCCCGGACCGAGATTGGGGGCGCGCTGCCCGGCGCCTCCCCCTCCCCGACCGAGATTGGGGGGGAGCGCTGCCCGGCGCCTCCCCCCTCCCCGACCGAGATTGGGGGGGAGCGCTGCCCGGCGCCTCCCCCCTCCCCGACCGAGATTGGGGGGGAGCGCTGCCCGGCGCCTCCCCCTTCCCCAAGATTGGAGGGTCTTCGCCTCTGCCAGGTGCTACACAGGTTCATAGCAAGAGACATGCCCAAGTCCCCCCGCAGGTCTGAGGGAGAGCTGAGTCCCAATCCCTGGAGAGCCGCGGCGGGCTCTTGAGCAGGGAACAGAGACTGCTGCAAACGAAATGCCTGAGCTGGTACCAAGACCGTCTTCCGCCTCTAGGTCCCGTGCTCACATGCAGGCCGGCTGCGTGCTGGGCGGTGGGTCTGGAGGGAATGCGGGTGCCTGTCTGGTTCCTCAGGCTGTACAGACCCCACCTCCAGGGGTGCCAGCCCAGCCCAGCGGGCCCGGCAGACGGTGCTGCTAGAGAGGCAGTCTGCTGCCCGGGCCGGGCCACTGGGCTCAGGACACCTGGTTCCCAACCCTCTGGTCTGTGTGCAGCGCCTGGCACTGGGGGGTCCTGGGCCCTGACAGAGCGCCTGGGGACTTCGTAATACCCCTAATGTACAGCGCCTGGCACCGTGGGGTTCCGGGGTGGGAGCGCGTCGGGGGTTGGCAGAGGGGCCCAGGGTTGCGAGCCGGGGGTGGGGGCGCGTCGGGGGTTGGTGGAGGGGCTGCAGGCTGGGCCCGGGGTTGTGAGCTGGGGGTGGGGGCGCGGGCGCGTCGGGGCCCGGCGGAGGGGCCACAGGCGCAGCCCGGGGGTGGGGGCGCGGCGGGGGTTGGCGGAGGGGCCACAGGCGGGGCCCGGGGGTGGGGGCGCGGCGGGGGTTGGCGGAGGGGCCGCCGGCGGGGCCCAGGGTTGCGAGCCGGGGGTGGGAGCGCGTCGGGGGTTGGCGGAGGGGCCGCAGGCGGGGCCTGGGGGTGGGGGCGCGGCGGGGGTTGGCGGAGGGGCCGCAGGCGGGGCCCGGGGGGTGGGGGCGCGGCGGGGTTGGCGGAGGGGCCGCCGGCGGGGCCCAGGGTTGCGAGCCGGGGGTGGGAGCGCGGCGGGGGTTGGCGGAGGGGCCGCAGGCGGGGCCTGGGGGTGGGGGCGCGGTGGGGGTTGGCGGAGGGGCCGCCGGCGGGGCCCGGGGGTGGGGGCGCGGCGGGGTTGGCGGAGGGGCCGCCGGCGGGGCCCAGGGGTGCATGCTGGGGGTGGGAGCGCATCGGGGGTTGGCGGAGGGGCCGCAGGCGGGGCCTGGGGGTGGGGGCGCGGCGGGGGTTGGCGGAGGGGCCGCCGGCGGGGCCCAGGGTTGCGAGCCGGGGGTGGGAGCGCGTCGGGGGTTGGCGGAGGGGCCGCAGGCAGGGCCCGGGGTTGCGAGCCGGGCGTGGGAGCATGTCGGGGGTCGGCCGAGGGGCTGTAGGGGGGTATTGTGCCCAGCCCGTGGCGATGGTGCTCGCGCAGTAGAGTTCCACAGCGGGCCGACCTGCCTCTCCGGCGCGAACGGGGTGGGTGCTTCTCTGCTCTCTGCCTGGCTGGACATGTCCCAACCTGCCCCGAATCAGCGGCTGAGCAAACCTCTCCCTGTTCGGAGCTGGCCTAGCGCTGGATTCGGTGCTTTTGGCCCAGGGGCACGTGCCGCAGTGTCTCTGTGGGGCTCCCCCCCGGGTCCCAGGCTGTGCAAGGCTCTTTGCAGAACGGTGGCTGCTGGGAGTCCGAGAGTGCTGAGCTGGGGTGCTGGACAGGTCTGCCTCAGGGGAGGGTTGTGGGGAGGGCTGCCCAGACTCCTTGCCCCCGGTACAACACCGCCCCCCAGCTGGTGGCCCCCACGGCGCCAGGCACTACAGAGCCAGAGGAAAGCAGTGCCAGCCCTGGGAGGCCCGGCCTAAACAGACAAGGCAGACAGCTTAGCCCCATTGTACAGACAGGGGAACTGAGGCCCGGAGACGCAGGGACTCCCCCAGGGTTTTCCGTAGATTCAGACCAGCTGAGCATTGTGCTCCCAGACCGGAGAGCTGCCCCCAGATCACGCAGGCAGTCTGGAGCAGAGCTGAAAATCCCAGGTGTCCGGGATAGATTTCATGCAGGCTTCGGGGAGCCCGGACCCCCCTTCGCGGTGTGGGGTCTGAGCGAGCCCACCTTCCGGCACAGGGCTTCATGTGGCTGTACTCTCCTGAGGCCCTTTCCCCCACACCTGCCGTGAAATGCAGATCAACCCCTTGTGTGGTGGCCAGCGGAGCTGCCTGCCGAGGGAGGGAAGTGCCGGCAAACTCCCCGCTCTGCAGTGGGCTGGGGTAGAAAGTTGGCCGTTCCGAAGCCCTGCCCTGGGCCTGTCCAGCTCCCCCCCGTCCTTTTTCTTTGCGGTGCAGGGAGCTCTCGGCAGCGAGACCTGCTGTCCTATTAGCAACGGCAGACAACCCGCAGCACCTCACACCTGTAAGTGATGTTTCTCTGCTGGAAATAAGGTGACCTTGTTGGTGTCTGGGAGGGGAAGGAATAGCCCTGGGATGGGGGCTTGCGGGGGAGCCCCACAGTGATTTCCCGACGGCTGGAGCCGGGTATGTTAGCAGTGGGACAGCGTGAGCTTGCTGTGGTCAGAGGCTCACTGGGGGCCATGTGGCGGGCGACCTGGGTGGTGGGATTGGAGTGCTGCAGATGGGGGTCAGCGTGGTCTAGTTGGTCCAGCAGTGGGCTGGGACGTGAGAGACCCAGCTTCTGTTCCCAGATCTGCCACTGAGCGCCCTTGGGCGAGTCCCTTCACCGCCTCGTTCCTCAGTTTCCCCCGTCTCTCCAATGAGGACAGTAATCCCCAGCATGAAGCGCTGTGAGATCTGTGGAGGGAAAGCGCGTGGTATCGTTCGTCTTTGGGGGGCTGCATGGCTCGGGGTGGGGGGATCACTGCTGCATGGGGACTCATGGGCAATGAGGAATCGTTTGGCCTGTTAACCTTGGCTCAAAGGGCCCAAGGCCGCTGGATATTCCCCCTGTGCGTGATCCCAGGTGGAAAAAGTTGCTGGAGGAGGATGGATTCATGGTTAAGGCTGTGTATTGGATCAGGCCCCTAGATTGTACAATCATTAAGGCTGGATATTTTGTTTAATATTTTGGTTCAAAAGTTGCATCCGGGGTGTGTTGAAGTTCCGGTTTGGGGCGATCAGTTCAGGCCCTGTAGAAACGGGTTTTGCGACCCACTGTGCCTGGAGGCAGATTTGGCCCAGCGTGACACGGCTCATAGGAACTTGTGGGGTGTATACTAAGTTGCTCAAGGAACTTTTGGCCCTCGATTTTCATAAGGCCTTAAAGAGCATTGCGGGGAAGGATTGTTTGTACAGTGCCTGGCATGGGGGGGACCCCGATCTCGGTCTTGGGGTGGTGTCTGTGCGGCTCCCTGTGGGGCGCGGTCCTGTGCGGCAGCTTCTGATCTAGGCTGGGACCCCTAGGGTGCTACCGTGCTAGATAACTCCCAGCTGACACCTACCGCGGGGGGTACTTGCTTTCTCTGCAGTTCCCCTGAGGGTGGGACATGGGGGGGCGCAGCTGCAGGTTCCTCTCTCGATCGGAAGAGCCTGCTTTGCCGTCAGCTGCCGGTTTCCGACGCCTCGCCCGCTGATGGCCCGGCCCACAGGGCACCAGGCTGTAGTGTGAAGGGCTCGGGGGGTCCCCAGCTTACTGCCCCCCATACCTCTGTGCTTTGGTGGTCTGCAGCTGTGGATGCTGGGTGGTCTTGCCAAAGGGGAACCCAACAGCTGTGCTTGGTGTGCAAGTCCAGGAGTGACCAGCGCTGACACACGCAGCTGTGGAAGAAATGCCCTGGGTGGTGCAGGGCCGAGTGGCTGGGTGCCACAAAGACCCCCCCACCCCGATCTGGATCGGGGCCAAGCCCTGCACAGACCCCATCGCAAGACCCTCCCAGCCCTGAGGAGAACAGAAAGGAGGGGTTCCCCCCCCCTTACAGCTGGGCACTGAGGTGCAGAAGCGAAGTGACGTGGCCAGGGTCACACAGGGAGCTTGTGGCAGAGCTGGGAAATGAACTCAGGTCTCTGAGTCCCATCCGGTCCCTTAACCACAAAGCCGCCCTTGCTGTCTCCCAAGCCCACTCCCCTCCCAGAGCTGGGGAGAGAACCCAGGAGTCCTGGCTCCCAGCCCCCCCGCTCTAACCCACCAGCCCCCACTCCCCTCCCAGAGCCGGGGAGAGAACCCAGGAGTCCTGGCTCCCAGCCCACCCTGCTCTAACCCACCAGCCCCCACTCCCCTCCCAGAGCCGGGGAGAGAACCCAGGAGTCCTGGCTCCCAGCCGCCCCACTCTAACCCACCAGCCCCCACTCCCCTCCCAGAGCCAGGGAGAGAACCCAGGAGTCCTGACTCCCAGCGCCCCCCGCTCTAACCCACCAGCCCCCACTCCCCTCCCAGAGCCAGGGAGAGAACCCAGGAGTCCTGACTCCCAGCGCCCCCCGCTCTAACCCACCAGCCCCCACTCCCCTCCTAGCGCCGGGGAGAGAACCCAGGAGTCCTGGCTCCCAGCCCCCCCTGCTCTAACCACCAGCCCCCACTCCCCTCCCAGAGCTGCCCCTTCCTCAAAACCCAGACTCCGGCTGCTGTTTGGCTGCCACTGAGAACGAGTGCCGTGTTGCCAGCTGGCAGGGTGTAGGGCTGATTGGGTCATGTTTGAACCTGCCTGAGACGCAGACTCCGGGCCAGGTCTGTGCCGACGGGAGGTACCTTGTCTGGGGAGAACGCCGGGGGGCAGGGAAGGGGTGGTAGTGTTCCAGGATGGGCCATTCCCCATGCGCCGCCTTCCCCAGGGTCTCTGCCCTGCATTGTGCCAGCAGCCTGTGGAGCCGGGGCTGGGTGGACGGTGCTGTGAAGCCTGGGCCCTCTCACCAGACCAGCCGGAGCTTGCCTGCATCCCTGCGCCGGGTGCATTCCCCCAGCCGTGTTCTGGTGGCAGTGAGTTCCACAGGCTAATTCATGGGTTCGAGGGGAAGGATGGGGCACTAGCCTAGAGGTGGCAGAGCCAAGCTCAACTTCTTGTGTGACCCTGGGCCAGTCGCTCGGCTGCGCCATGCCTCAGTTTCCCCAGCTGTACCGTGGGGATCCCTGCCACGCCAGCTATGACGCTAAATCCACTGAAGAGGGTGAGACTGCGGTGGGAACCAGAGATTGATTACGTGGCTCCTATATAGAGAGTGTCGTAGATTCCTGCTCATCTAGCCTGACCTCTTGGGTCAGAGAATCCCGCCCGCTTACCCCGGATCCAGCCAAACTAAAGCATCTCCCAGAACGGCTCCAGCCAGGGTCGGACGCCCCCCCCGAAACAGGAGCCACGTCCTTTCACCATCTCATACTGGGCACTTCCACGGTGTCACGGACTCACCAATTGTGGTCCGTGGGGGGTGCCCCCTTCAGTGCAACAGCCCTTCTTGGGGGTCCACTCTCTCTCAGGGTCAGGCCTCTCCACCTCCTGGAGCCACACCTCTCGGAGCCTTAGCACGTCTGTCTCTGCCGTGGGCCCCCTCAGGGAGTCCCCTCGCTCTGGACCCCCCGGGGCCTCCACCCCACCCCACCCCACCCCCGTTCTCTAGCCCGGAGCAACTCTCAGCCAGCGTAACACAGGAGGTTTATTGAGCGTTGAACCCAGCACAGGAAACTCTCCGGCCTCAGGCCTGGCCTCCCTCAGCCCAGCACATCCCAGTCACCCTGCATCCAGGGGGCTCTGCCTGCCCCCCGTCTCCAGCCCCGAGCCCCCCTGCTTCCCAGCTGAGCATCTGATACCCCCGGCCCCAAGCCCCCCCTCTGTCCATTGTCTTCTCTCCAGGTGAACAGGGTCGTAAACAGGGTCGCCTGGGCCTCCTCTCCCCTCTTCGCAGCCCATTGTCCTCCCACTGGCCTGAACCGGCTGCGACTCCTGAGCTGGGCGTCCGGGTCGTCAGGTCACCCGTCGCTGGGGTCTCCATCCTCCAGGCCAGTGGCTGGGGTCCCAAGTTCCCTCGCTGATCCTCTGTAACCACAAACTCCCTCTCCCCACCCTCAATAAACCAGTAACCCCCAGGGAAACTGAGTCCCAGCCCCTCTGCATGCAAACCATACCCCGATAGGAAACAAGGAAAGCAAGACCCTCCCCACTTCGTCACACACGGGTTTTACGAAGTACATGGAGTGAGGGCCAACAACCCCAGCTGGGCTTGAAAGGTTCCCGTCCTCCTTCAGATCTGCACTATTGCTTTGTGTACCGGTCGCTGCATGGGGCTGGGCGTTGGACAAACGCTCGGAGTGCTTTGTGTGTGGATGGGAGCAGGGCTTGGGCTGAAACACGTCCACACTACAGCTAAGGCTGCAGGATACAGACAGCCCCAGTCTGCGGCAGAGCCGGGATTTGAACCCAGCCCCTTGTCCCTCGCCGCCGTCTGTCCGTCCCGTGCTCAGCATCGGCTTTCTGCGTGTTCTGGGAGGGGGGCAAGGCCACTGGGCTGGGGTCCAGCTTGAGCCAGGCGCTGCGTCTCCCGGGGCCTCGCTGACCGCGTCGATCCAGCAGAGGCCATGGGCCTTTCTCCGGCTCTTAGACAGGAAGCTCTGTGCAGCCCCAGAGCTCAGGTGCCCGGTGTGCAGCACTCGGCGTGATGGGGGGCACCTGAGCTCAGGTGCTCGGTGTCTGTGCAGTGCCCGGCATGGTGCCACCCCCTTCTTGGTGAGTTAGAGCAGGGGGGCTGGGAGCCAGGACTCCTGGGTTCTCTCCCCGGCTCTGGGAGGGGAGTGGGGGCTGGTGGTTAGAGCAGGGGGGCTGGGAGCCAGGACTCCTGGGTTCTCTCCCCGGCTGTGGGAGGGGAGCGGGGTCTGGTGGGTCAGAGCAGGGGGGGCTGGGAGCCAGGACTCCTGGGTTCCCTCGCCGGCTCTGGGAGGGAAGTGGGGGCTGGTGGTTAGAGCAGGGGGGCTGGGAGCCAGGACTCCTGGGTTCTCTCCCCGGCTGTGGGAGGGGAGCGGGGTCTGGTGGGTCAGAGCAGGGGGGGCTGGGAGCCAGGACTCCTGGGTTCCCTCGCCAGCTCTGGGAGGGGAGTGGGGGCTGGTGGGTTAGAGCAGGGGGGGGCTGGGAGCCAGGACTCCTGGGTTCTCTCCCTGGCTCTGGGAGGGGAGGGGGGTTGGTGGGTTAGAGCGGTGGGGGGGGGCTGGGAGCCAGGACTCCTGGGTTCTCTCCCCGGCTCTGGGAGGGGCATGGGTTGTGGGGGTGGGGGGCAGGGAGGCCATACACTTGCATTCCTTCCCTTGCCAGCTCTCCTCTGTAGATCAGGCTGTTCTCTCTGAGGCGGGAATGAGGGTGGGTCAGGAAGCTGGCAAGCGCTCAGAGTACAAAGTCCTGTTGACTCTGGAGGTGTGACCTGGGTTGCCGTGCCAGGAATGGGGGTGGGGGGAAGGCGGCTTTTGCTGGGCCCGGCAGAAGGGCAGTCCAGGGGCAGGAGCAGAGAAAACCCAGCTCCAATCCCGTTCTCCAAGATAAACACCGGTTCCTTGGATTCCCAGCTCTCCCTCCCACCCGCTGCCCGGCTCAGTCCTGCGCGTCTCCCACGCTCAGTCCTTTCCCCTGGAAATCCGCCGGCTGCTTGTCCTGGGTGGGCTGGGCACGGACTCCCTACCTGCTAACACTGCTGCGTCTCCAGGAGTCACTGCCCGGACCCCAGCCGGCGCCAGGGCCCCTGCGGCGCCGAGCATGGCACACCCTCCCCCCCCCCCCCCCATTTGAAATTGGGGACAGAGCTCGAGGCCCCCGTTGTCCCGAGCTTGAAATCCACCCAGAGGCTGGGACGGAGGGGAAGTAGTGGGGAAGGGACTTGCCTGAGGTCTCTCAGCCCGACGGCCTACCCGCTAGGCCGTGCTGCCTCCACGCCTCAGCCCGCCGGGACCCTCAGGATTTTCCAGGGGCTGGGCAGAGACTTCCCACAATCCCCCTGGGCGGCTGGGTGTCTCCCCCACAGGGTAACCTGGGTCGCTTGCCCACAAGGCATTGGTGCCGAGTGCCTTGGCGATGGTGGGGCTGGCGTACGCCGAGCTGCCCCAGGGACCCCGGCGTCCGGGCCGCACAGGGGAGCAGAAAGCCCTGCTAGCTGGCCTCTGTCCCGGGCCCCTTGTGACTGCTCTCGGCCTGGCTTCTCTGTTCGTTCCTTGTGTGCCAGGGCTCAGGGTCAGGCGGCTCACAGGGCTCTTTTGTGCTCCCCCTTGCACCGCTCTCGGGGGGGGGGGGTCAACTGCCGGCTTGTTCGGGTGGCGTAAGGGCCAGGAGGGAGCGACAGTGAACGCCGGGCCCTGAGAGCACTGCACCGTCTCCTGCCGACTGAGCTGTTCCTGGGACTGGGAGCCAGGACTCCTGGGTTCTCTCTCCAGCTCTGGGAGGGTTGTGGGGGCTGGTGGGTTAGAGCGGGGGGGGCTGGGAGCCAGGACTCCTGGGTTCTCTCCCCAGCTCTGGGAGGGGTGTGGGGGCTGGTGGGTTAGAGCGGGGGGGCTGGGAGCCAGGACTCCTGGGTTCTCTCCCCAGCTCTGGGAGGGGAGTGGGGGCTGGGGGGTTAGAGCAGGGGGGGCTGGGAGCCAGGACTCCTGGGTTCTCTCCCCGGCTCTGGGAGTGGTGTGGGGGCTGGGGGGTTAGAGCAGGGGGGGCTGGGAGCCAGGACTCCTGGGTTCTCTCCCCGGCTCTGGGAGGGGAGTGGGGGCTGGTGGGTTAGAGCGGGGGGGCTGGGAGCCAGGACTCCTGGGTTCTCTCCCCAGCTCTGGGAGGGGAGTGGGAGCTGGGGGGTTAGAGCAGGGGGGCTGGGAGCCAGGACCCCTGGGTTCTCTCCCCGGCTCTGGGAGGGGTGTGGGGGCTGGGGGGTTAGAGCAGGGGGGCTGGGAGCCAGGACACCTGGGTTCTCTCCCCAGCTCTGGGAGGGGTGTGGGGGCTGGGGGGTTAGAGGGCGGGGGGCTGGGAGCCAGGACTCCTGGGTTCTCTCCCCGGCTCTGGGAGGGGTGTGGGGGCTGGGGGGTTAGAGGGCGGGGGGCTGGGAGCCAGGACTCCTGGGTTCTCTCCCCGGCTCTGGGATGGGCGTGGGGGCTGGGGGGTTAGAGGGCGGGGGGCAGGACTCCTGGTGTGTATCCCGGGCTCTGTCACGAAGTCCTTTCACCTCTCAGTGCGTCAGGCTACCCGCGCCGTGGAAGGGTGTTAGCTCAGCTCGTGCTGCTGTTTCCGTGCTGCGAGGAGGGCTGAGTGCGGGGAGCAGAGCAGGGGGAGGCTGTGTGAAGAGTTGGTACAAAGGTCCCATTGTGCCAGGCGCTGCACAGACCCCTGGGCTGAGATGGGGGGGGGGGGCTGCGGTGCTAAGCGCAATGTGACATTGTGAGGTGACTCTTGTCTCCCCCTGCCCTGCTGAATATGTAAAACCTTCAGCCGCCTTCCTGTGCCCTTGTGAGAAATTAGTTTAATGAGGATGTTGAGTAAATGAACTAAGAGGAAAGCGAGTCGCACAGCAAGAGCCCCGTGCTCGGTTAGTCTTCTGGAGTCGTTCCTTGTACCGGGCAATGATTCCTCTGCCGAGACCCCGTCTAATAGAAGGGTCCAATAGACCAGCTGGAGAGCCCAGAACAGAGGGTCTCGTCCTCCCCCCTGTGTTGAGCCCCGTCACTGAAGCTCCGGGCTGGGTGGGAAGAGAGGAAGAGATGGATCCGCTCATACACGTTTTCCGACCAGCCTCCTGGGCTAACCTGCCCTGTACACACCACCCTCCCCCAAAGTCTCAGGCGAGAGCCGGTGTGCCAGGACCCGGGGAGGCCGGGCAGGGGCTCCGTGCACCTGTGGCTAACCCTGGGCGGGGGTTGGAGGCGGTGTGGCAAAGGAGCATTTGAGGAGGCGGCTGCGGGGAGCTGTGGGAGAAAGCGCTCCAGTGGGCGATGGGCTGGTGGCTCTGATCGCAGCTGGGGCTTGGCAGCTCGAGAGAGAGGATAGGGTGGGTGGGGAAGGGCCTGGAGACGGGAACTGAAGGTTTGGTGTTTGAGCCACTGGAGAACAATGGGGGAAACCTTGGTCTGGGGGGTCTGTGCAGCCCCTGGAACAATGGAGGGCCTGGGGGGGGGTCTGTGTGTCACCCGGTGTGATGGGGACCCCAATCTGAGTCAGGGAGCACCATCAGACACTATGGGAGCCCTGATCTCCATCTGGGAGGGGTCTGTGCCACGCTGACGTGACAGGGTCTCCCGTCTTGGTCTGGGCTTTGTAGATTCTGCCTTGCTACAAGTTACATCCACGTGGGAGCAGGGCAGAGAGAGGGGTGGGGAGCCAGGACCCCCTGCTCAGCGCTGTTAACCTGGCTGGCTGGTCCTGACCGTGTGTCTGAACCAGGAACGACTCAGCCAGCAGGAGCGGCTGCCTCTGGTCTGGAGCGACACCCAGCTCTCATGGACTCGTCCCTCCTTCTCCAATATAGGTTAGCACTTGGCACGTGCTGCGCACCCGGGGGGCCACGTGGCGTCAGGCCCCGGCCATGGTATTAATAGCTCTGCGGTGTGATATGGTGCCGAGACCCTGCCCAGCGCCACCTGGGAATTGGAGGGTGGGCTGGTGAGGGGCTCTCCGGGGCAGGCTGGCACGGGGAGGGTCTGTTTGTGGCACAGTCACCCCTGACATTGTCTCTCTGTTCCCCCCCAGGATCCCGCCGGCATATTCGAACTGGTGGAGGTGGTCGGGAACGGGACGTATGGACAGGTCTACAAGGTGAGTTCGCGGCCAGCCCACCCCGTCCCCGGGCACCGCCCAGAGCCACCCAACGGCAGGGGCAGTCTTCTCAGCGTGACCGGAGACGGGAGCTCTGCCCTGCCCCTCACCCGCTAGGGGACGGTCCCACATTCCCAGGCTCAGGGGGAGTTTTAACGCCGGCCCCCCTCGGAGATGGAGAGGTCTCGTGTGTGTGACCGTTCATTGCCACGACAAATGCCCCTCTGGCTGCTGGGGAAGGGGGGCAGGGAGGGGAGAGCTGTCTTGGTGGGTGCTGCACAGTGCCCCTCCCCCAGCTGAGATCAGGGCCCTCTGAAGCCTCCCCCTTCCCCCACAACTGAGGCTGCGCAGACCCCCGGGGAGAGACGGTCCCGGCCCCCCAGTGCCGGCACGCTATAAATAGCTGAAGGATTGGAATTCCGCACAGACACACAGCGGGGCAGTAATTCCCCCCCCCCGGTCAGAGCCAGGACTAGAACCTGGGAGTCCTGAGGACTCCACGGCGTCCCGTGGCCGTGAGAACAGAGCCCTGTGTCCCCTCGGCCAGCCCTACTCACCGTGTGCTCCTGTGGTGAGAACAGCGCTGATCTATAGGGTGGTACTGCCTCAGGGCCCTGTCACTGTGCTAGGTGGGGTGTCTTATTTATTACGTGTATTACGGTAGTGTCGGCGTACCCCAGCCGTGGCCTGGGCCCCATGGCGCTGTGTGCTGCACATTATTAGGTGTATTACGGTAGTGTCGGGGTACCCCAGCCGTACCCAGGGCGCTGTGGTGCTGGGCGCTGTATGTTATTAGGTGTATTACGGTAGTGTCAGCATAGCCATGGCCAGGGCCCCGGGGCGCTGTGCGCTGTACGTTATTAGGTGTATTGCGGTAGTGTTGGCATACCCATGGCGCTGGGTGCTGTACATTTAGGTGTATTACGGTAGTGTTGGCGTAGCCATGGCGAGAGCGCCGTGGCGCTGGGTGCTGTACGTTATTAGGTGTATTACAGTAGTGTCGGCGTAGCCGTGGCCAGGGCCCCTTGGCGCTGGCCGCTGTACGTTATTAGGTGTATTACGGTAGTGTTGGCGTAGCCATGGCGAGAGCGCCGTGGCGCTGGGCGCTGTACATTATTAGGTGTATTACGGTAGTGTCGGCATAGCTGTGGCCAGTGCCCTGTGGCGCTAGGCGCTGTACAAACACAGCCCGAAGCGTCGCTCCCGGCCCCACGGAGTTGACGTTCTCAGTCGCTCGTCCCCCCACCTCCGCAGGCCTGGCGCGGTCCTAGCCCCCGTTCGGAGGGCCCAGCGAGCCGCGCTCCAATACCCAGCGCAGCCGGCACAGAAATCCTTCCTCGGCTCCAGCCGATTAGCTGCAACCCCCAGGCTGAAGGCGGCACGTGGGCTCGGCCTTCGAGGAGAGCGTGGGGGGAGCTGTGAGACCGCACTTGAGCAGGGGGTTCGGCTGGCAGGACCCTCGCTGTCCCACCAGCTGGATGCGCGCAGACACTCCTGTAATAAATACGACTCGGGCGTGGCCCAAGCTGTGTGCAGCCCGGCACGCGGTGGGTGTGGTGATACCGCTGGTGTGATTCTGTGGCTCCAGCCCCGCCGCTCCGCTCGTTAGGGTAATGAATTGCCATCCGAGTCCTGGCTATTAGCATGCTAGGATGATGGGGGAGGGACTTAATTTCCCCCGTGAATGGGAGGGGGCCGAGACGAGGCTGGAAGAGGCGGCCCCCGTGGCTGCGGTGAAGTCTCCTCTCCAGGAATCCAGATCCATCTGTCTGGGCGCGGCACGAGGGATCGGCAGCGTGGAGGTGACTAACTTCCTGCTCCTTCGCTCCGCTTCGTTATCTTTACCGCTTCTGTGGCCGCAATATCCGAGTGCCTCCCTGTCTTCAGTGGATTCACTGTCACGAACCCAGATGGGGAAACTGAGTCACAGAGCAACTAAATGACTCACCCAGGGTCACACGGGAAGTCTGGCCGAGCAGGGCTCAAACCCAGTCTCCCTAGTTTGTTACCAACGTGGCTGCATCCCATGATTGGGAGATGCTGTCCCAGTGCCTCGTGGGAGTTGTAGTTTGGGTGTCCCATGCTGGTGTTCTCTATGGTTGGAATACATCTCCCATGAGGCACAGCGGTGGCTCTGCAGAAAGAGCGACCACAGTGCATCCTGGGAGATGTAGTCCAGGCAGAGAGCCGGGCCCATGGAGCTGAACAAGGGGCGTGCGACATCTGAACTACGCCTCCCCTGAGGCACCGGGAATTTTCAACTGTTTCACCACAAATGTGAGACTTAGCCAGGGGGGGCACCCCCGTTTTCCAACAGTCCCTGCCGCGGGGCCTGGTACGAGGGAGACCGAGAGCGGTGTTGCCAACTCCCTTAAAGCCCCAGCTGCTGGAGTCATGCTATTGCTGGGGAATCCTGCCTCCTTTTTTCTTGCAAGGGGAAGTTGCCAGCTGTCCTGGCTGCAGAGGAAAGGTTGAAAATGGGACGCGAATGGGAACCAGAACGCGAGAACCCAGCATGTTGTGTGTGTGTGTTGGAGTCTCAGGATTTCGAGGGGCTTTTGCAGTACTGGGCTGGGGGGTTGGCAGTCTCATTGGGGGTCTCTTCACTACAGGGTTAGCCCGGGCTCTGTGCTCCAGCTAGCGCCTCTCCCGTCCCCACACACAGCCCCCTTCCCATCCCCACACACAGCCCCCTCCCCCGAGTTAGGCTAGCTGGTTTGGTTTGGGGGGGCCAGCTCCTCGCTGGTGGTCCCCAACGATGTCCTCATCCTCAAGTGATTGCTGTCTCTGAGCCTGCTGTGACTGCTCACACTGAACTAGGCCAGCCCGGGTGCCCAGCATACCCTGGGAGCAGGCCTGGGGGAAGCAGCTGGCTGGCAAACCAGGCCTGCTTCACATTAAGGTTGGCTTTGCAGGGCTTAATGCGTGCTGAATGAATGTGGGGAGCATCCGAGCCATGGGCAGAAGCCACCTCTTGAGTCGCGAATGGCTGATCAGTCATTTATTAGAACACCTGTGAATCAAATGTAACTGGAGCTCGGGGAGGAGTAGAGAGGTTATTTGACTTCTGCATTTGGCCCCGGTTCTATCTCCAGTTCCCTCCCCCGCCCTCCCAACCACTAGCCCCAACTCCCCTCCCAGGGCCAGGGAGAGAGAACCCAGGAGTCCTGGCTCCCAGCCCCCCCTGCTCTGACCCACCAGACCCCACTCCCCCCCAGCGCTGGGGAGAGAACCCAGGCGTCCTGGCTCCCAGCCCCCCCTGCTCTAACCCACTAGCCCCCACTCCCCTCCCAGAGCTGGGGAGAGAACCCAGGCGTCCTGGCTCCCAGCCTCCCCTCCTCCCCCTGCTCCGACCACTAGCCCTCACTGCCCTTCAGTGCAGCATTTGTGGTGAGAAGTGTGATGAGGCCCTTGGCAGCCTGCCCTTCCCCCCAGAGGAGCCGGCAGGGCTAATTGCAGGCTGATGAGATCCCACTTCAAGGTGAACCGATGGCGTTGTAGGTCGGTTCCTATCTGCGCTGGTTCCCAGCAGAGGGGTCCTGCTGGCAAGACGCGTTGCTCCAGTGGCTCCGGTTCCGGGTACAGGCCTGACAGCGCCTCTGCCCTCCTTTCCGGCCTGCCTCCTCGGGGCACCCCAGCCTCTTTGGAGTCTCCCACCCGTCTCCGCTTCCACCTGCTGACCGTCCCGGCATCCCCAGATCAGGTAGGGACCCAGGCTGGAGGGTTTCACTCCGCTCCCCCTGTACTGAGCCGGTCTTGGGCCGGATCGGGTCGCGTCTGGGCTGGCTGGCAAGAGACGGGCACTCCAAGTAGCCGCCCTTGGGGGCCAGGCCAGGATTGGAACCCAGCGTGTTGTGTTATGTGGAGCCGCGTGCGTGCATTGGGAGGAAAGGGCGCGAGTACCGTGTGCCCAGACTCCAGCTGCCTTGCGCACACACAGGTGTCACGGACTCACAGGTTGTGCCCACTCTCGGCCCCGTACGGTCCCTGGGGGGAACCCCGTTCAGTACGACAGCTCCCCGTCCAGCAGCCCCCTCCTTCCAGCTTATCCGATATCACCGGCCCCAACAGCTCCTCCCCTGTCCCAGGGGACCAGGTCGCTGGGGCCCCCTCCCTTCCGACCTCTGGCTGGAACTGCCCTCTCCTCGGCCCTTTGTCCTCCCGCTGGCCAGAACCGGCTGAGGGCCAAGCTGGACTGGGCCTCTTAGTCACCAGGTCTCCAGTTGTTGGGGTTCCCCATCTCCAGGCCGTTGTCTGGGGGTCTCGGCTGCCAGGCGAGGTCACACCTGGTCCCCTGCACCAACAAACCCTCTCCCGCCACCTTGTTAAACACGCAGCACACAGGGAAACTGAGGCAGGCACACGCTATTCATGAAAAACACCACAAAAACCACTTTGTCACAATAGGATTTTGCCACCTGGTTTTAAAAAAAAACCCAAAACAACCGCCACTTTTCTCCTAGTGAAGATGGGGCCTGTCTCCCCAGTCCGGCTCTGCCCCAAAATCTCCCACAAGGGCCGATTCCTTCTCAGCTTTGGCAGGCTGGTACAGCCGAGGGGCTGGTCAGATGAGCGCTTTGTACCGGTCTGCAGAGGCGGGCCCAGCGTCCTCACCTGCCCAGGCAGCGTGGGACGGGCTGTATGAGCCGGTCGGTGAGGGGGCGCAGCTTTTCCGCCCCGGAGCAGCCGAGCCGCCCAGTTAAGGATCGGGTCCGCTGAGGACAGAGGCCCGTTCACAGCCAGGTGTGGAGGCTGCTGTGGGAGAACCAAAGGGCGGGGTTCGTAGCTGTGTGTGAGAGAGATTCTGGGGTTTGAATTTCTTAATGTTCCTGCTTGCGGCTGGGGGGAGAAGCTCCGCTCTTCATGAAAACCAAACCCGTGCGGGCCGAGCCCTGCGGCTGCAGAGCAAAGGCGCCCCCGAGCACAGGAGGCAAAGGAAAAGAAGCAGAACTGGGTTGGGATTTTTGAAGATGTATTTTGAAGCGAATCTCACAGCTTTTGAAAGCCCGGCTCGTGATAATTGGGCTTGGCACGTCGGGGGGTTGTATGGGAACGTGTGTTCGGGAGTCGGGGCCTGAAACGCTGAGAGACTGATAGAAAAAACTCACGCGATAGATTGGAAAAAAGGTCCTTTTGTGAGGTTTGTGGGCACTGCCCGGACTTCCCAGCCGAGATCAGGGGCCCCTGTTGTGCCAGGCGCTGCCCCCCGGTGCCCGCTGTTTGATTTGGGGTGAAAATTGCTTTCCTTCCTGCTCTGTTTTGTGTCTGTGTGCCTTGTGTTCCCATGGAAACCCCGGCTCTGTTTTCTGGATCGGCCTCCTGCTCCTGGAATCCAGGCTGGGTAAAAATAACCCACCCGGCTCCCCGCAGGAGCCCGATCCAGGGACCCCGCCCATGCTCTGCCTTCTCTCGGTGCAGCCGAGCACGTGCCGGGACTCGCAGCCCCCCCCCGGGAAGAGCTGGGAGGCACCTGAGCGTGGCATTTCCAGGGGCACAGGCCAGAGACTTGCACTGAGTCAGACCGAAGCATTTCAGCCCTCAGGGGGCTCGGCTGGCGTGGGCCCCAGGGGAGAGAGAGGGGCCCCCAGCACCCGGGCCCCACTGATCCAGCAGGGGCCCCACTGATCCAGCAGGTGCCCCACGCCACAGGGGAAGGGGAAAACCGTGCCCTGAGCCAGCCCGCGCAGCTCGAGTGGCTCCCCGTGGGCACCTGGCTGCAGCTGCAGGGGCTAAAACCCGGGGAAATCTGGCCCTGAGTCACCCAGTTGCAGAGCATGGGGCACCCAGGCCACCAGCCGCCTAACCGCCGGCCCCTCCTTGCCCCTGGCCCCTAGAGCGGGTGCGGTAATCCCCTGTCCCCGTGCCGCTCCTTCCCAGCCCCCTTTCTCCGGGGCGCCTGGCTCGGCCCGGTTCAAACCCCGCAGCTGCCGCGGGAACTGCCAGCCCCCTGCCCCAGCCGCTGTGCTGAGTCCCGGCTCTCTTCCAGCGCTGCAGATGGCCTCGTTAGCCGCTCACGAGCTGATTACGCATGGCAAGGAGCTAGATTGGCCTGGCTGGGTTGCCGCGGGACAGACCAGAGGCTAGGGGGAAGGGGCTGTGACGAAGTGGGACTGTTCTTAATGTTTTCCTCAGTTTCCCCTATGCAGTTCTTAAGTCTCTAGGGGGTGGGATAAGGGTGTATGGTTGCTGCAGAGCAAAGGGCCAGGGTACATAAATGCCCAACACTGTCTCCTAGCAACTGATGGCCTGGGCCCCTCCTCTGCAAAGGTGCCACCTGAAGGTGTTGGAGACAAAGGGATCAGGTGACCTCCTGGCCTGGGAAAGAGACAAAGACCAGAGAGGAGGGGCTGGACGGGGGTGGGGGTTTGGAGCTAGCTGGGGACTGGAAGGGAGGGCAGACAGGGGTCTGCCTCACTGGGCCCCAGAATGGACCCGGCCGAGGGGTCCCGTTTTAGACCATGTTCCTGTCATCTAATAAACCTCTGTTTTACTGGCTGGCTGAGAGTCACGTCTGACTGCGAAGTGAGGGGTGCAGAACCCTTTGGCTTCCCCGGGACCCCGCCGGGGCGGACTCGCTGTGGGAAGCGCACGGAGGGGCATATGCTGAATGCTCCCAGGAGAGACCCAGGAGGTGAAGCCGTGTGAGCGTCTTGCCTTGCTCCGAGGGAGAGGAGGCTCCCCAAGGTCCTGCCTGGCTTTGTGGGGAGCAGTTCCAGAGCATCGCCCGGGGACTCCGTGACAGGGCGGCTGTCCGACCTGCTGCATGGAGCCCACTCATTTGTGCTGGAGCAAAGCTGCTCCAGACCGGGCCGCGGGATTCCTGGGTGCAGGGCTGGGACCCCCCTTCCGGCCCCAGCCTTGCGCTGGGAGTGCCCCTGTTCCTCTGCCCCTGCTCGGGCACCCCGCTGCCGAGGGGCTCGGGGGCAGCTCCCTGGAGAAAGGAGAAGGAATATTCCCCTGACGGCGGCAAGCAGCTCCTGTGGGGGCAGGGGGCCGCCTCCCACGCCCCCCCACGTCAATCCCCAGCCCAGAGGAGCAGGAGGCGGTTGCTAGGCGACGGCCGCCCACGCCCCCGGCGCGTGGCACATCGCACAATGCGGGCACGTGGCAGAGGGCTCCGGGGGCCCACGTGGGACGGAGCCGCGGCTCTGCAGTGCAGGGGTCAAGGAGATCCACCCAGGGGGTCTCCAGCCCCCTTCTCCCCTTTGCCCCCATCGGGTCGAGAGCACCCAGCCTGCCCTGGAGCCGGGTGTGAGGAGTCCTTCCCCAGCCAGCAGCCTGGGGCTAGAGGCCAGCTGCTCTTCTCAATCCATGATAGATCAGCGCTAGCACCCGGCAGTCCTGGCTCCCAGCCCCCCCTGCTCTAACCACCAGCCCCCACTCCCCTCCCAGAGCCGGGGGGAGAACCCAGGAGTCCTGGCTCCCAGCCCCCCCTGCTCTAACCCACCAGCCCCCACTCCCCTCCCAGAGCCCGGGAGAGAACGCAGGAGTCCTGGCTCCCAGCCCCCCCTGCTCTAACCCACCAGCCCCCACTCCCCTCCCAGAGCCGGGGAGAGAACCCAGGAGTCCTGGCTCCCAGCCCCCCCTGCTCTAACCTACCAGACCCCACTGCCCTCCCAGCGCCGGGGAGAGAACCCAGGAGTCCTGGCTCCCAGCCCCCCTGCTCTAACCCACCAGCCCCCACTCCCCTCCCAGAGCCGGGGAGAGAACCCAGGAGTCGTGGCTCCCAGCCCCCCCAGCTCCGACCCACCAACCCCCACTCCCCTCACAGAGCTGGGGAGAGAACCCAGGAGTCCTGGCTCCCAGCCCCCCCAGCTCTGACCCACCAGCCCCCACTCCCCTCCCAGAGCCAGGGAGAGAACCTAGGAGTGAGGGCTATGTCGGAGGTCAGGTTTGTGACATGCCTTGAGCGCTAGGGAGGATTATACTGTAACCAGGGGAGCACTGATCCTTTCCCAAACTCCTCCGCGAAGCCTGGATCCTGTGGCAGGGAGTTCCGCAGGCTGCTAACACAGCGCAGGGGGACGTGTCTTTCCAGCTCTGGCTGCTGCTGTTTCTGCCTTGTCATCCTCCTGCCTCACCCGTTGGTAGCGCTGACGCAGCCCCCAGCCCCACTCCTCGCCGGGTCCCTGCCTCCCCCTCCCAGCCCCCCGGGGGGCAGGACTGATCTCCCCATTGCGTGGGTGAGGCTTGCCCGAGGTCCCCCAGGGAGTCTGTGCAGCGCCTGGCACAACAGGGCCCCTAATTGGGCTGTGATCTAAGTGGGGGGGGGTGTCTGTGAGAACCCAGGAGCTAGTGAATACGTGCACCGTCCCGTGTCTGAGCCACAAACCCCAACTCCAGGAGAGTGCAGGTGTCACGGACTCACAGATCGTGCCCACTCTTGGCCCCGTGCGGTCTGTGGGGGGTGCCCCTTTCAGTGCGACAGCCCTTCTCGGGGGTCCCCTCTCTCTCGGGGTCAGGCCCCTCCACCTCCTTGAGCCGCATCTCTCTGAGCCTTAACACGTCTGTCTCTGCCGTGGGCCCCCTCAGGGAGTCCCCTCGCTCGGGACCCCCCGGGGCCTCCACACCCCCCCCCCCCCCGTTCTCTAGCCCGGAGCGACTCTCAGCCGGCGTAACACAGGAGGTTTATTGAGCGTTGAACCCAGCACAGGAAACTCTCCGGCCTCAGGCCTGGCCTCCCTCAGCCCAGCACATCCCAGTCTCTCTGCATCCAGGGGGGGCTCTGCCTGCTCCCCCTCTCCAGCCCAGAGCCCCCCTGCTCCCAGCTGGGCATCTGATACCCCCGGCCCCAAGCCCCCCCTCTGTCCATTGTCTTCTCTCCAGGTAAACAGGGTCGTAAACCGGGGCCTCCTCTCCTGCTTCTGTCCTCTGGCTGGAACCGGCTGGTTAGGTCACTGGGTCCTCACTCTGCAGCCCATTGTCCTCCCACTGGCCAGAACCGGCTGCAGCTCCTAAGCTGGGCCTCCGGGTCGGGGTCTCAGGTCACCGGTCGCCGGGGTATCCATCCTCCCGGCCATCGGCTGGGTTCCCAAGTTCCCTCTCCAGTCCTCTGCAAAACAAACTCCCTCTCCCCTCCCCTCGTTAAACCAGTAACACCCAGGGAAACTGAGTCCCACCCCCTCCGCATGCAAACCATTGAAACTCAACAGAGAACAAGGAAAAAACAAGAAAATCCCCCACTTCATCACAGCGGGGCTGGTGGGTACGGTAGGGGGCTGGGAGCCAGGACTCCAGGGTTCTCTCCCCAGCTCTGGGAGGGGAGTGGGGGCTGGTGGTTAGAGCAGGGGGGACTGGGAGCCAGGACTCCTGGGTTCTCTCCCCAGCTCTGGGAGGGGAGTGGGGGCTGGTGGTTAGAGCAGGGGGGACTGGGAGCCAGGACGCCTGGGTTCTCTCCCCAGCTCTGGGAGGGGAGTGGGGGCTGGTGGTTAGAGCAGGGGGGGCTGGGAGCCAGGACTCCTGGGTTCTCTCCCCAGCTCTGGGAGGGGAGTGGGGGCTGGTGGTTAGAGCAGGGGGGGCTGGCAGACCTGGGGGGTCTCTCCAGTGTCGGCGCTGCCTTGCTCTGGGAGTAGGACATTCCCTTCTCTCTGGGGAGTGGGGCAGGGCGGCTCTGCTGGGACCGTGTATTGTGCCCTGACTGAGGGCCTGGCGCCCCCTGCTGACTGTACAGCACCATGCGTGGAGCCCAGCACAACGGGACCCTGATCTCAGCTGGGGGGCAGGCGGGTGGTCTGGGCAGCGCCCAGCAGAACGGAGGCCCAATCTCCCGGGGGCTTGTTAATCACACATGAACCCCAGCCCCATGGTCTGCAGGGGGGTGGGGAAATTTCCTCCCTCCCTATTAGTCATGGGTCAGCTCTGCCTAGGGTTACCATACGTCCGGTTTTTCCCGGACATGTCCGGCTTTTTGGTAATCAACCCCCCGTCCGGGGGGAATTTCCAAAAAGCCGAACATGTCCAGGAAAAATACTCCCAGCTTCCGGCATCCCTGGCTTCCCTTAGAGCGGGCTCCGGCGGCTGCTGCCCCCTGACTCCTGGGCTCTGTAAGCGCCGAGCTGCCCGAGCGCTACCGGCTTCGGGCAGCCCCCATGCCTCCGGACCCTGCGCCCCCGGAACCCGGGAGGGGAAGTGCCCGGCCGGCGCGCAGGGTCTGGAGGTCTGGGGGCTGCCCGGCAAACCGTGAAGCCGGTAGCGCTCGGGCAGCCCTTTTTGCGTGGCTGGGAGGGAGGAGGAGGAGGAATGCAGGGTGCTCAGGGGAGGGGGCGGAGTTGGGGCGGGGACTTTGGGGAAGGGGCGGGGCCAAGGCCCTGTGGAGTGTCCTCTTTTTCAAAACCTTAAAGATGGTGTGACGAACTGGGACTGTTCTTACTGTGATCTGTAAGTGCTGACAGGGGAGTGTGGCTGGGATAGTCTGCATTGGGGGATGGGAGACTGACCGAAGGAGAATACCTGAGCCTGTAACATGAGAACCCAGGAGGGGGCTGGGGCGAGGTGACACCTTTGCCCGGGAAACTGAACAAAGGCTGTGGGAGGGGTCGCTGAAGGCAGAGTCTGGGAAGCTGGCTGGTGAGGTGGCTGGAGGCAGGGAGGGCTCTGACCTCTGGAGGGGGGCTGGGGTGCCCGGGGACCCCAAGATGGACCTAACTGAGGGGGTCCTGTTGTCTGTGCCTGCAAGACCCGTCTTGGACTGTATTCCGGTCGTCTAAATAAACCTTCTGCTTTACTGGCTGGCTGAGAGTCATGGTGAATCGCAGGGAGCCGGGGGTACAGGGCCCTGAGTCCCCCCACATTCCGTGACAGATGGTAACCCTAGCTCTGTTCCAAAGCCTGGTACTGTCCATTGCCGCGAAGATCCAGTGGCGGTCAGTTCCGTCGGGTCCGAGTGCTGTGCCGGTGGAGAGGAGCCCTCCCTACTCCCCCGTGCACCCCACGTCACGGGCTGACCCCCTCGCTCTGCCTTTGCCTCCCCAGGGCCGCCATGTCAAGACAGGGCAGCTGGCAGCCATCAAAGTCATGGACGTCACCGAGGTAAGAAGGATCGGGGTGGGGGGCACCCCGACGTGAGCCCCTGGGACCTCACCTGTCTGGAACTGCAGCCACTGCCCCCTCCCCTTCCCTGGGGGTGCCCTGTCCCCCCCCCCCCCCCAGCCCCTGGCCAGCCGGGAGGTGCGTTGGGTGGCTGGATTCAGCTGCACGGCCCAGCGGGCTCTGGCTGGGGACAGTCCTGGGCCCAGAGGGCGTCTGCCCCTGCTGCCAAGGGCAGGCCGGGCTCTGCTGGGTCAAACCCGTCTCCTCCTCTCCAGCGCCCCCTGCTCTCGGGCGCCCGGCGCTCCTCTGCCCCCGGGGGCGCTTACCCCAGCCTCGCTCTGCCAGCCTGCTCGGCTAGGGTCGGCTCTCCATCCCCCGAGCAACCTGGCATCCCTCCTCTGCACCGGGCACACCCCTCCCGAGCTGGGCTGGGCTGGCAGGGGCTGCGGGTCGGGAGTGAGGGGCACTGGCAGAGCTGGGGGGGCAGGGCTGGGCTAGCAGGGGCTGCAGGTCGGGAGTGAGGGGCACCGGCAGGGCTAGGGGGGGCAGAGCTGGGCTAGCAGGGGGCTGCGCGTCGGGAGTGAGGGGCACTGGCAGGGCTGGGCTAGCGGGGGCTGCGGGTCAGGAGTGAGGGGCACCGGCAGGGCTGGGCTAGCAGGGGCTGCAGGTCGGGAGTGAGGGGCACCCCAGAGCTGGGGGGGGGGCAGGGCCGGGCTAGCAGGGGCTGCGGGTCGGGAGTGAGGGGCACCCCAGAGCTAGGGGGCAGGGCTGGGCTAGCAGAGGCTGTGGGTCGGGAGTGAGGGGCACCCCAGCTCCCTGTAACCTGGGTCCTTTCCGCCCCACCAGGACGAGGAGGAGGAAATCAAGCAGGAGATCAACATGCTGAAGAAATACTCCCACCACCGCAACATCGCCACCTACTACGGCGCCTTCATCAAGAAGAGCCCGCCCGGGAACGATGACCAGCTGTGGGTGCGTGGGGCGGGCGTGGCGGGGCGGGCAGCCCCTCGGGAGAGCCCGCAAAGAGCCGGGGCCCGCTGCTCGGGCTGGTGGCACCCGGGCTCAGAGCAGGGGCCATCCAGGGGCTGCTCTCTCACGGACCAGCTCTCTGGCTCTGTGCAGCGCCTGGTGCGGCGGGGGCCCCGAGCTCGAGCGCTGTCTGTGCCGCACTGAGACCCTGTGGCCATCTCTCCCCTCCGTTCGCACCCGGCCCCGTCCGTGGGGCTGCCCCAGCCCAGCGGCTCGCGCGGCGTCAGGGGGGCCGGGCCGGTAACTCTGTGCTCCCCCCAGCTGGTGATGGAGTTCTGCGGGGCTGGTTCCGTCACGGACCTGGTCAAGAACACCAAGGGCAACGCGCTGAAGGAGGACTGCATCGCGTATATCTGCCGGGAGATCCTGCGGGTATGCCGGGCCCCGCCCTCTGCGCCCCCACCGCCAGAATGCTGGGAGCCAGGACGCCTGGGTTCTCTCCCCGGCTCCGGGAGGGGAGTGGGGGCTGGTGGGTCAGAGCAGGGGGGGCTGGGAGCCAGGACTCCTGGGTTCTCTCCCGGCTCTGGGAGGGGAGTGGGGGCTGGTGGGTTAGAGCAGGGGGGGCTGGGAGCCAGGACTCCTGGGTTCTCTCCCCGGCTCCGGGAGGGGAGTGGGGGCTGGTGGTTAAAGCAGGGGGGGCTGGGAGCCAGGACTCCTGGGTTCTCTCCCGGCTCTGGGAGGGGAGTGGGGGCTGGTGGGTTAGAGCAGGGGGCGCTGGGAGCCAGGACTCCTGGCTTCTCTCCCCGGCTCTTGAAGGGGAGTGGGGGCCGGTGGTTAAAGCAGGGGGGGCTGGGAGCCAGGACTCCTGGGTTCTCTCCCGGCTCTGGGAGGGGAGTGGGAGCTTGGGGGTTAGAGCAGGGGGGTGCTGGGAGCCAGGACTCCTGGGTGCTCTCCCCGGCTCTGGGACGGGAGGGGGGGCTGGTGGGTTAGAGCAGGAGGGCTGGGAGCCGGGACTCCTGGGTTCCTGTGACTCGATCTCAGCCGATGTTTCCCTGCCCCCTTAGGGCCTGGCTCACCTCCACGCCCACAAGGTGATCCACCGGGACATCAAAGGGCAGAACGTGCTGCTCACGGGAGAACGCCGAGGTGAAGCTGGGTAAGTTGGGGGCAGCGCCCAGAAGCCCCATTCCTGCTGCAGGGACACTCACCCCGTACTCCTGGGTTCCATCCCCGGCCCTACCGCTCACTCCTGTCTCCAGCAGCTGCCACGCCCCCCTGAGTGAGCAACCTGCCGTCTCCTCTCCCTAGGGGGCAGCTCGGGGCACTCCCACCCGGCTCCCACGACGGGGTTACAGTCCCATCATTTTCCTTTCTCTCGGGCTGGTCTGACGGCCCATATAAGCGTCAGTCCTGATTCGAATCTCCCGAGGATCAGCAACGTCCTGTGGCAGGGAGTTCCACCAGCCACCCATGGAATAGATTATCTCCTTGGCCTGCTTTGTAATGGGCCACTCTTCCCTGCCTGAGTCTGCAGAGAGCCTGAGCCCGTCGCTCCGGGGGGCGGGGGGGGAAGCTGGCACAGGGCGCTGCCTGACTCCACAGAGAGCCTGAGCCCGTCGCTCCGGGGGGGGGGGTGTGAAGCTGGCACAGGGCGCTGCCTGACTCCGCAGAGAGCCTGAGCCCGTCGCTCCGGGGGGCGGGGGGTGAAGCTGGCACAGGGCGCTGCCTGAGTCTGCAGAGAGCCTGAGTCCGTCGCTCGGGGGGGGGGGGGTGAAGCTGGCACAGGGCGCTGCCTGAGTCTGCAGAGAGCCTGAGTCCGTCGCTCCGGGGGGGGGGGGGGGTGAAGCTGGCACAGGGGCGCTGCCTGAGAAGCTGGCACAGGGGCGCTGCCTGAGTCTGCAGAGAGCCTGAGCCCGTCGCTCCGGGGGGGGGGGGGGGTGAAGCTGGCACAGGGGCGCTGCCTGAGTCTGCAGAGAGCCTGAGTCCGTCGCTCCGGGGGGGGGGGGGGTGAAGCTGGCACAGGGCGCTGCCTGAGTCTGCAGAGAGCCTGAGCCCGTCGCTCCGGGGGGGGGGGGGAAAGCTGGCACAGGGCGCTGCCTGAGTCTGCAGAGAGCCTGAGCCCGTTGCTCCGGGGGGGGGGGGGGTGAAGCTGGCACAGGGGCGCTGCCTGAGTCTGCAGAGAGCCTGAGCCCGTCGCTCCGGGGGGTGGGGGGGTGAAGCTGGCACAGGGCGCTGCCTGAGTCTGCAGAGAGCCTGAGCCCGTCGCTCCGGGGGGGGGGGGGGAAGCTGGCACAGGGCGCTGCCTGAGTCTGCAGAGAGCCTGAGCCCGTCGCTCCGGGGGGGGGGGGGGCGAAGCTGGCACAGGGCGCTGCCTGAGTCTGCAGAGAGCCTGAGCCCGTTGCTCCGGGGGGTGGGGGGCGAAGCTGGCACAGGGCGCTGCCTGAGTCTGCAGAGAGCCTGAGCCCGTCGCTCGGGGGGGGGGGGTGAAGCTGGCACAGGGCGCTGCCTGAGTCTGCAGAGAGCCTGAGCCCGTCGCTCCGGGGGGCGGGGGGCGAAGCTGGCACAGGGCGCTTCCTGAGTCTGCAGAGAGCCTGAGCCCGTTGCTTCGGGGGGGGGGGGGGTGAAGCTGGCACAGGGGCACTGCCTGAGTCTGCAGAGAGCCTGAGCCCGTCGCTCCGGGGGGGGGGGTGGGTGAAGCTGGCACAGGGCGCTGCCTGAGTCTGCAGAGAGCCTGAGCCCGTCGCTCCGGGGGGGGGGGGTGAAGCTGGCACAGGGCGCTGCCTGAGTCTGCAGAGAGCCTGAGTCCGTCGCTCCGGGGGGGGGGGGGGTGAAGCTGGCACAGGGCGCTGCCTGAGTCTGCAGAGAGCCTGAGCCCGTCGCTCCGGGGGGTGGGGGGTGAAGCTGGCACAGGGGCGCTGCCTGAGTCTGCAGAGAGCCTGAGCCCGTCGCTCCGGGGGGGGGGGGTGAAGCTGGCACAGGGGCGCTGCCTGAGTCTGCAGAGAGCCTGAGTCCGTCGCTCCGGGGGGGGGGGGTGAAGCTGGCACAGGGCGCTGCCTGAGTCTGCAGAGAGCCTGAGTCCGTCGCTCCGGGGGGGGGGGGTGAAGCTGGCACAGGGCGCTGCCTGAGTCTGCAGAGAGCCTGAGCCCGTCGCTCCGGGGGGGGGGGGGAAGCTGGCACAGGGCGCTGCCTGAGTCTGCAGAGAGCCTGAGTCCGTCGCTCCGGGGGGGGGGGTGAAGCTGGCACAGGGCGCTGCCTGAGTCTGCAGAGAGCCTGAGCCCGTCGCTCCGGGGGGGGGGGGGGGTGAAGCTGGCACAGGGCGCTGCCTGAGTCTGCAGAGAGCCTGAGTCCGTCGCTCCGGGGGGGGGGGGGTGAAGCTGGCACAGGGCGCTGCCTGAGTCTGCAGAGAGCCTGAGCCCGTCGCTCCGGGGGGTGGGGGGGAAGCTGGCACAGGGGCGCTTCCTGAGTCTGCAGAGAGCCTGAGCCCGTCGCTCGGGGGGGGGGGGTGAAGCTGGCACAGGGCGCTGCCTGAGTCTGCAGAGAGCCTGAGCCCGTCGCTCCGGGGGGTGGGGGGTGAAGCTGGCACAGGGCGCTGCCTGAGTCTGCAGAGAGCCTGAGTCCGTCGCTCCGGGGGGGGGGGGGGGTGAAGCTGGCACAGGGGCGCTGCCTGAGTCTGCAGAGAGCCTGAGCCCGTCGCTCCGGGGGGGGGGGGGGTGAAGCTGGCACAGGGGCGCTGCCTGAGTCTGCAGAGAGCCTGAGTCCGTCGCTCCGGGGGGGGGGGGAAGCTGGCACAGGGCGCTGCCTGAGTCTGCAGAGAGCCTGAGTCCGTCGCTCCGGGGGGTGGGGGGTGAAGCTGGCACAGGGGCGCTGCCTGAGTCTGCAGAGAGCCTGAGCCCGTCGCTCCGGGGGGTGGGGGGTGAAGCTGGCACAGGGCGCTGCCTGAGTCTGCAGAGAGCCTGAGCCCGTCGCTCCGGGGGGGGGGGGGTGAAGCTGGCACAGGGGCGCTGCCTGAGTCTGCAGAGAGCCTGAGTCCGTCGCTCCGGGGGGGGGGAAGCTGGCACAGGGCGCTGCCTGAGTCTGCAGAGAGCCTGAGTCCGTCGCTCCGGGGGGTGGGGGGTGAAGCTGGCACAGGGGCGCTGCCTGAGTCTGCAGAGAGCCTGAGCCCGTCGCTCCGGGGGGTGGGGGGTGAAGCTGGCACAGGGGCGCTGCCTGAGTCTGCAGAGAGCCTGAGCCCGTCGCTCCGGGGGGGGGGGGGGGGGTGAAGCTGGCACAGGGGCGCTGCCTGAGTCTGCAGAGAGCCTGAGTCCGTCGCTCCGGGGGGGGGGGGGGTGAAGCTGGCACAGGGCGCTGCCTGAGTCTGCAGAGAGCCTGAGTCCGTCGCTCCGGGGGGGGGGGGGGTGAAGCTGGCACAGGGGCGCTGCCTGAGTCTGCAGAGAGCTTGAGCCTGTCGCTCGGGGGGGGGGGGTGAAGCTGGCACAGGGCGCTGCCTGAGTCTGCAGAGAGCCTGAGCCCGTCGCTCCGGGGGGGGGGGTGAAGCTGGCACAGGGCGCTGCCTGAGTCTGCAGAGAGCCTGAGCCCGTCGCTCCGGGGGGGGGGGGGTGAAGCTGGCACAGGGGCACTGCCTGAGTCTGCAGAGAGCCTGAGCCCGTCGCTCCGGGGGGGGGGGGGTGAAGCTGGCACAGGGGCACTGCCTGAGTCTGCAGAGAGCCTGAGCCCGTCGCTCCGGGGGGGGGGGGTGAAGCTGGCACAGGGGCGCTGCCTGAGTCTGCAGAGAGCCTGAGCCTGGGGAAGGAAGGGTGACCATGCCACTGCCTCTCTGGGGGTGGGGCCGCAGGGTGGGGGTGCTGATGCGGGGGCAGGGGGGTGTTCCACGTGCTGACGGCTCCGTCTCCTCCTTCCCCAGTGGATTTCGGGGTGAGCGCCCAGCTGGACCGGACGGTGGGGCGCAAGGAACACCTTCATCGGCACCCCCTACTGGATGGCCCCAGAGGTGATCGCCTGTGACGAGAACCCCGACGCCACCTACGACTACAGGGTAGGGCAGGCCCCATGGATTGGGGGCTCGGCGGGGATCCCTGCCCCACGGGGAGGAGGGGCAACCTGGCCTTGGGATCCAGGACACCTTGGCCCAGCCGCTCCAGGGTGCCCTGCAACCGGTGCAGGGCCTGACTTCGGGGGGAACCAGCCCCATTGGGGTCAGCGCCGCCCTCTCCCCACCCCCACTAATCCTGCCCAGATCCTGGACCTGGGGCGCGCCTGGCCGGTTCCTGGGCCTGGGGGGCCCTCCGCTGGCTCGCCCGCCGAGCCCCCCCAGCCCAGAGATCCCCCTGACCCCCGGGAGGTCAGAGCCAGAGGGTGAACCCCAGGACCTCCTGAATCCCTGTAGTGCCAGAGAGTCCTGTCACGCATCCCTACGCCACTGCCCTTCACCAGGGCGTGCAGGGGGGACACAGCGTAGGGGAGGGTCTCACGGGACCCCCGACGACCCCAGTGTCCTCCCCGCACTCTGATCCCCTGGTTCTCCACATACCAGCCCCTCTGGGACCCCCCACCCCCATCCCCCTGGGTCCTCCCCCCACTCTGATCCCCTGGTTACCCACATCCTAGCTTCTCTGGGACTCCCCACCCTCCTGGGTCCTCCCCCCACTCGGATCCCCCATCCCCCCAGTGTCCTCCCCCCACTCGGATCCCCCTGGTTCCCCACATCCCAGCCCCTTTGGGACCCTCCCATTCCCCCAGTGTCCTCCCCCCGCTCTGATCCCCCTGGTTTCTCCCCCAGTTTTGACCCGCTCTGGATTCTCCGTATCCCAGTCGTCCCAGCGCCCCACACACACACACTTTGATCACCTGGGTTACTCACACCCAGTCTCCCCCATCCCAATCTCCCTGGACTCTCCCTCACTTTGATCCCCCCCCCACCCTGATCCCCACAGACACATGCCGATGCCCCTGGGTACCCCCGACTCTGGCCTCAGGCTCCCCCACAGCCCCACCCCCTCCCCAGCTGCAGCTCGGAGCCGTGGGGGTGCAGGGAGATCCCCACTCCCAACCCATCCCTCCTTTCTCTCTGCAGAGCGACATCTGGTCCCTGGGCATCACCGCTATCGAGATGGCCGAGGGGGCACCACGTAAGTGCCGGGCTCTGCTCTGCCCAGAGGGGAAGTTACGGCTTCCCCCGCGCACGTGTCTGTATGCCCGGATCAGCCACTCACACCCCCTGGGGGGAGTCGGGGAGATAGTAGCTCTCCTGGGTTCTCTCCCCGGCTCTGGGAGGGGAGTGGGGGCTGGGAGCCAGGACTCCTGGGTTCTCTCCCCGGCTCTGGGAGGGGGGTGGGGGCTGGTGGTTAGAGCTGGGGGGGCTGGGAGCCAGGACTCCTGGGTTCTCTCCCTGGCTTTGGGAGGGGAGTGGGGGCTGGTGGTTAGAGCAGGGGGGGCTGGGAGCCAGGACTCCTGGGTTCTCTCCCCGGCTGTGGGAGGGGAGTAGGGGCTGGTGGGTTAGAGCAGGGGGCTGGGAGCCAGGACTCCTGGGTCGATCCCCAGTAGGGCTAGGGGGTGTAAGGATCTGCGTGGGGCCATGACCGTTGCGAGCGCGGGGCAGGGCACGCTGAGGGGACCCTGGGGTTGGTGGGGGGGTGCAGCCCCCATGTGACTGTGTCTCTCTCCCCAGCTCTGTGCGACATGCACCCCATGCGAGCGCTCTTCCTCATCCCCCGCAACCCACCGCCCAAGCTCAAGTCCAAGAAATGGTACGTTCCGCAGCAAGCCCAGCGTCTCGTCCTGCCACCCGCACTGCCTAGCCAGAGCCCAGCAGGGTCACTGGGCCCGGATCTCCCCCAGCGGGGGTCTGTGGGCCCGGATCTCCCCCAGCGGGGGTCTGTGGGCCTGGATCCCCCCAGCGGGGGTCAGTGGGCCGGATCCCCCCAGCGGAGTCGCTGGGCCCAGATCCCCCCAGCGCGGGTCTGTGGGCCGGATCCCCCCAGCGGAGTCGCTGGGCCCAGATCCCCCCAGGGGGGTCAGTGGGCCGGATCCCCCCAGCGGAGTCACTGGGCCCGGATCCCCCCAGCGGAGTCACTGGGCCAGATCCCCCCAGCGGGGGTCAGTGGGCCGGATCCCCCCAGCGGGGGTCAGTGGGCCGGATCCCCCCAGCGGAGTCGCTGGGCCCAGATCCCCCCAGCGCGGGTCTGTGGGCCGAGATCCCCCCAGGGGGGTCAGTGGGCCGGATCCCCCCAGCGGAGTCACTGGGCCCGGATCCCCCCAGCGGAGTCACTGGGCCAGATCCCCCCAGCGGGGGTCAGTGGGCCGGATCCCCCCAGCGGAGTCGCTGGGCCCGGATCCCCCCGGAGTCACTGGGCCCGGATCCCCCCAGTGGGGGTCAGTGGGCCGGATCCCCCCAGTGGGGGTCAGTGGGCCGGATCCCCCCAGCGGAGTCACTGGGCCCGGATCCCCCCAGTGGGGGTCAGTGGGCCGGATCCCCCCAGTGGGGGTCAGTGGGCCGGATCCCCCCAGCAGAGTCGCTGGGCCCGGATCCCCCCAGTGGGGGTCAGTGGGCCGGATCCCCCAGCGGAGTCGCTGGGCCCGGATCCCCCCAGCGGGGGTCAGTGGGCCCAGCTCCCCAGGGGGTGTAGCCAGGACCTGGATGATCCTGCCCGGGCTCCGACTGTGGCTGCGGATGTGTAGGACTGATGAATGAAATTGTTTTTAATTGTTCACTTTATTAATGCAACTTCATAAGTTTTATGAATGAAATAATATTCATTCATAAAACCGGTTATCCCAATAACTGGCTAAATAACAATTAAGATGCCTGTTAAGAGCCATAGCTGTTCAGTCAGCTGCCTTTGTGAGTTTCACTATCAATCCAATTCCTGCTTAAATCACTGAGACTTGCACTGTTTCAGTATTGTAATTTCTGTTCACCATTTATTACACTTGCCTACAGTGTAACTTCTGTTCACTGTTTGCCATATTGTAATTCAAACCCCATTTTAAAATGCTTACTCCATTTTGTAAGGGCTTGCTGCAGCCTTCATTTTTGCAAACCCTGGTGTAATCTTATTAGTTTAGTTTAAATGTGTGAATGAGGTATGTATGAATGATGGAATCAACCTCCAGCCCCAGCCTGTCCTGATTAAATAGAGTTAAAACACCAACGGCTGAAGATGCAGACAAGAGCCCTAACAAAGTAAGAAGAATCCACCCTAAAAAGAAAAGGTACAATAGAAGGAAGATCAAAGCCCGGTCCGAGGCTGAAAGTCATGTCTGCTATTGACGGGTGATCAATCACCAAACCCAGAGGCAGCGTGACACAGCAAGACCTATAGACTCTGGATTCAAACTAAAGCCTACAAAAAGGATGGGTGAGATGGAAAACTTTGGGAGAAGGGTAACATTCTGCTGCCAATATGGAAGGCATCGGTGCATTCCCAACAGAGACCCAGCTCGTCCTTGTGCCCGGCTCTCCTGGCCAGTTAGCCGCCACAAGCTACGAACCCAAGCTGCAAACTCAAGCTGCAAACTCAAGCAGACTGGTAACTATGCAGCAGCTGCAGAACATCTGGTGTGTGTGTGTGTGTGTGTGTGTGTGTGTGTGTGTGTGTGTGTGTGTGTGTAGGTATTAGGTATAATGTGTGTGTATAAGAAAATAAGTAGTAATAGAAATAAGTAGCCAAACAACGTTGTTTACTGTTATCTTTTATAGTATTATTATATTTACAATAAATGTGGCATCTTTGCCTTATCCCTCTTAATAAGATCCTGCTGGTTTTTATTCTATTGGTATAACAGATGAGCATCACGGGCCCGTCGGGCCTCAGCCGCTGAGCGTGGTGCTCACCCCGTGTCCTCCCCCTTCCCCCAGGTCCAAGAAATTCATCGACTTCATAGACACCTGCCTGATCAAAGCCTACATGAGCGCCCGCCCACGGAGCAGCTGCTGAAATTCCCCTTCATCCGCGATCAGCCCACGGAGCGTCAGGTCCGCATCCAGCTCAAGGACCACATCGACCGCTCCCGGAAGAAGAGAGGAGAGAAGGGTGAGTGGGGCGGGACGGGGCCTCTCCCCTCTGCGGGGCGCCGGCTCCCACCCGGCCCCAGGGCGGGCACTGGCCGGCTCGGGGGGGCGGGGATTGGGGCGGGGTCTGGCTGGCTCAGGGGGCGGGGACTGGCCAGCTCAGGGGGGCAGGGAGTGGGTGGGGACTGGCTGACTCAGGGGGCGGGGCCTGGCCGGCTCAAGGGGGTGGGGGAGTGGGGCGGGGTCTGGCTGGCTCACGGGGGCGGGGAGTGGGGCGGGGACTGGCTGACTCAGGGGGCGGGGACTGGCCGGCTCAGGGGGGCAGGGAGTGGGGCGGGGACTGGCTGACTCAGGGGGCGGGCCTGGCCGGCTCAAGGGGGTGGGGAGTGGGGCGGGGTCTGGCTGGCTCACGGGGGCGGGGAGTGGGGCGGGGACTGGCTGACTCAGGGGGCGGGGACTGGCCGGCTCAGGGGGGCAGGGAGTGGGGCGGGGACTGGCTGACTCAGGGGGCGGGGCCTGGCCGGCTCAAGGGGGTGGGGAGTGGGGCGGGGTCTGGCCGGCTCAGGGGGCGGGCAGTGGGTGGCTATGGGGGCGAGGCCTTGCCAGCTCAGGGGGCAGGCAGTGGGGCGCTGGCCCCACCCAGCCTGTCGCCATCTAACGGGGTCTCTCGCCCCCCAGATGAGACGGAGTACGAGTACAGCGGCAGCGAGGAGGAGGATGACAGCCACGGGGAGGAAGGGGAGCCCAGGTACGGGGCGGGCGGGAGGTGCCTTTGGCATATGACCAGGGGCAGCATGGCTGGGTTGTTGGGGAAGGGCAGAGTGGGCAGGGCTATGGGGCCTGAACTCAGGGCCATGGGGTGGAGCCATATGGGCTGGGTATGGGGGAGGGGCTCTTGTGGGGTGCCTGTGGGGGGCTGATGGCTGCCAGGGAGGGGGCCCCATGCCCAGGTGATACAAAGGGCGGGGCAGGACTGTCTGGGCATTGGGTGTGGGGCTCTGGATACGGGGCAGGCGAGTGGGGCCAGGTGTGTGGGGTGATGATAGTCAGTGGGGGGGTTCAGGGGCCCAGCTGTGTGGGTGAGGCTGTGGGGCCACGGTGTTGGGGGAGCTGTGGGCGGGGCCCTGACTATGGAGGGGCGGGGCCGTGGCTGTGAAGGAGCATATAGGCGGGGCCATGAGGGTGGGGGTGGGGCCCATGTCGGTGGGGGGTGGGGCCGAGGTGGTTGTGGGCGGGGCCATGTGGGGTGGGGGTGGGGCTGTGTCGGTGGGGGCGGGCCATGCCACCGTGGGCGGGGGCGGGGCCAGGCCGTGACCGTGACACCTCCCCGCCCCCCAGCTCCATCATGAACGTGCCGGGCGAGTCGACGCTGCGGCGGGAGTTCCTGCGCCTGCAGCAGGAGAACAAGAGCCACTCGGAGGCGGCACTGAAGCACCAGCAGCAGCTGGCGGCCCAGCACCGCGACTCCGAGGCCCACATCAAACAGCTGCTGCACGAGCGCCAGCGCCGCATCGAGGAGCAGAAGGAGGAGCGCCGGCGCGTGGAGGAGGTGAGGCCGCCCGGACACCTGGGTCCCCTCCCCACGTCCAGCCACTGCCCCACAACGGGAGGGGAGGGGCTCCAGTCCGAGCGAGGGAGCTGGGAGCCCGGACTCCTGGGTTCTCTCCCCGGCTCTGGGAGGGGAGTGGGGGGCTGGTGGGTTAGAGCAGGGGGGGCTGGGAGCCAGGACTCCTGGGTTCTCTCCTGGCTCTGGGAGGGGAGTGGGGGCTGGTGGGTTAGAGCAGGGGGGGCTGGGAGCCAGGACTCCTGGATTCTCTCCCCGGCTCTGGCGGGGGACGGGGGGCTGGTGGGTTAGAGCAGGGGGGGCTGGGAGCCCGGACTCCTGGGTTCTCTCCCGGCTCTGGCGGGGGACGGGGGGGCTGGTGGGTTAGAGCAGGGGGCTGGGAGCCAGGACTCCTGGGTTCTCTCCCTCGGCTCTGGGAGGGGAGTGGGGGCTGGTGGGGTTAGAGCAGGGGGGGGCTGGGAGCCAGGACTCCTGGGTTCTGTCCCCGGCTCTGGGAGGGGAGTGGGGGCTGGTGGGTCAGAGCAGGGGGGGCTGGGAGCCAGGACTCCTGGGTTCTCTCCTGGCTCTGGGAGGGGAGCGGGGGCTGGTGGGTTAGAGCAGGGGGGGCTGGGAGCCAGGACTCCTGGGTTCTCTCCCGGCTCTGGGAGGGTAGTGGGGGCTGGTGGGTTAGAGCAGGGGGGGCCAGGAGCCAGGACTCCTGTTTTCTCTCCCCGGCTCTGGGAGGGGAGCGGGGGCTGGTGGGTTAGAGCAGGGGGGCTGGGAGCCAGGACTCCTGGGTTCTCTCCCCGGCTCTGGGAAGGGAGTGGGGCTGGGGGGGTTAGAGCAGGGGGGTGGAGCCAGGCCCCCTGGCCCTTCCCCCCGCACACGGCCGGTTCCACCTGCCCCGCTGGCTCCGTCCCCCACAGCAGCAGCGGCGGGAGCGGGAGCAGCGGAAGCTGCAGGAGAAGGAGCAGCGGCGGCTGGAGGACATGCAGGTGCTGCGGCGGGAGGAGGAGCGGAGGCAGGCTGAGCGCGAGCAGGTACTGGCCTTGTCAGCCCCAGCTCCCCCCATGGGGCTTGGGGGGGCGGGGCCAGGGGGCTGCGGCCCTGGGGAGACCATCACCCCGGAGACTCCAGCTGCCTGGCACCCACGTTCCCCCTCCTCCGAGCCAGGCTGGGCCTTAGCGGGGGTCTAGCAGTACATTGAGTCTCAGGAGCGGAGTTGGGCTGGTGGGTTAGAGCAGGGGGGGCTGGGAGCCCGGACTCCTGGGTTCTCTCCCTGACTCTGGGAGGGAAGTGGGGGCTGGTGGGTAGAGCAGGGGGGGGCTGGGAGCCCGGACTCCTGGCTTCTTTCCCCGGCTCTGGGAGGGGAGTGGGGGCTGGTGAGTCAGAGCAGGGGGGCTGAGAGCCAGGACTCCTGGGTTCTCTTCTATTCCTACTTCTGAGCTTGTGAACTTGGAGCCCCTCTCCTCCCCCCCTCCCCCCCCCCCGGGGTCAGCACACCGGGCCGCTTAGGCCACAGGTTGAAATCTCCTCTGGCCGCCTGGCTGGCGGGTCTCCCCGGGGGGTCTGGGCTCCCTCCCCTCCCCCTCTCCTGGTCTCCGGGCCCCCCTGCTCTGTGACCTGTCTCTGTCTGTCTGTCTGTCCGTCCCTCTCCAGGAGTATATCAGGCACAAGTTAGAGGAGGAGCAGAGGCAGCTAGAAATCCTCCAGCAGCAGCTACTGCAGGAACAGGCCCTGCTTCTGGTAACCGGCCGCGCCCCTTGGCCCCGCCCCCGCCTCACAAGTCCCGCCCACCCAGCCCTGCTTGGGGGTGGGCATTCCCCAGTTGGAGCAGCCCGGGGGCTGCTCTGAGCTGTGCTCGGCCATGGACAATACCCACAATGCAGTGCGCCGCCAAGGCTGGACCGGGCCACGGGGGGTGTTTGGCCTGGGGCAGGGGGGTGGCGCCTGGCCAGGCTGCGAGGGTGGGGGCTCTGGGGGGCAGAGATCCCCCTCAGCCCATAGCTGCCCCCATCCGGTGGGGGTGGGAAGAGCTGCTGGCGCCACCCCAGGGAGGGCAGGGTCTGAGATTCACTCCTCCTAGCCCTGCCTCCTCCCAGGGGCCATCTCCAAGGTTGTGTGTGTCAGGACGCCTGGGTTCCCCTGCATGCATCTGGGCGTGTCAGGACGCCTGGGTTCCCTCTGCGTGCGTCTGGGCGTGTCAGGACGCCTGGGTTCCCCTGTGTGTGCGCGTGCGTGTCAGGATGCCCGGGTTCCCCCTGTGTGTGCGTTTCAGGACGCCTGGGTTCCCCCTGCGTGCGTCTGGGCGTGTCAGGACGCCTGGGTTCCCCCTGTGTGCGCGTGTCAGGATGCCTGGGTTCCCCTTGCGTGTGTCTGGGCATGTCAGAACGCCTGGGCTCCCCCTGTGTGTGCGCGTGTGTGTCAGGACGCCTGGGTTCCCCCTGTGTCTGGGCGTGTCAGGACGCCCGGGTTCCTCCTGCATGTGTGCGCATGCGTGTCAGGATGCCCGGGTTCCCCCTTTGTGTGCGTTTCAGGACGCCTGGGTTCCCCCTGCGTGCGTCTGGGCGTGTCAGGACGCCTGGGTTCCCCCTGTGTGTGCGTGTCAGGATGCCTGGGTTCCCCTTGCGTGTGTCTGGGCATGTCAGAACGCCTGGGCTCCCCCTGTGTGTGCGCGTGTGTGTCAGGACGCCTGGGTTCCCCCGTGTGCCGGCGTGGCAGGACGCCTGGGTTCCCCCTGCGTGCGTCCTGGGCGTGGCAGGACGCCCGGGTTCCCCCTGCGTGCGTCTGGGCGTGGCAGGACGCCCGGGTTCCCCTGCGTGCGTCTGGGCGTGGCAGGACGCCCGGGTTCCCCCTGCGTGCGTCTGGGCGTGGCAGGACGCCCGGGTTCCCCCTGCGTGCGTCTGGGCGTGGCAGGACGCCCGGGTTCCCCCTGCGTGCGTCTGGGCGTGGCAAGGACGCCCGGGTTCCCCCTGCGGGCGTCTGGGCGTGGCAGGACGCCCGGGTTCCCCCTGCGTGCGTCTGGGCGTGGCAGGGACGCCCGGGTTCCCCCTGCGTGCGTCTGGGCGTGGCAGGACGCCCGGGTTCCCCCTGCGTGCGTCTGGGCGTGGCAGGACGCCCGGGATTCCCCTGCGTGCGTCTGGGCGTGGCAGGACGCCCGGGTTTCCCCGTGTGCCGGCGTGGCAGGACGCCTGGTGCTCATGCTCAGGCCCCCGGGAGCCCCCTGGACCCTGCGCCCCCCCAGGAGTACAAGCGGAAGCAGCTGGAGGAGCAGCGGCAGTCGGAGCGGCTCCAGCGCCAGCTGCAGCAGGAACACGCCTACCTGAAGTCCCCTGCAGCAGCAGCAGCAGCTCCAGAAGAGCAGCAGCAGGGGGCGCCGGCGAGCGACAAGAAACCGCTCTACCACTACAACCGGAGCAGCGCCCATGCCGCTGACAAGCCAGCCTGGGCCCGGGAGGTGCGTGGGGCAGGCGTGGGGCGCGGGCTGGGCACGTGGGGCGGCGCGGGGCGCGGGCTGGGTACCGGGGGTTTCTCCACCTCTAAGGCAAACCAAGCCCGCCAGACGGAGAGGACTTTGGTCTCACCCCCCTGGCTAACCACAAGTCACACAAGCAATTCCCTCAGACACTCCAGTTTCCCAGTATCACCACCAGTGCCACTCGTTATGGGGACGAATGGTTATGAAAACCAATACCCCAGTAAAAGGAAAAGGTTCTCCCGATCCAAAGGACCAAGCCCCAGACCCAGGTCAATAGACAAGTCAGATCTTCCCCACAAGCCAATCCTTAGAATCTACAATTGAAAGGTTTATTCGTAAGGAAGAAGATCCAGACGAGAGCTCGACTTGGTTACATGGAATCAGTCACACACCGTAACGGCAAAGCTCTCGGTTCAGGCTTGTAGCCGGGATGGGATAAGCTGCAGGTTCAAATCCCATCTCTGGAACATCCCCGGCTGGGCTGGGTCCTTCGGCCCTTTGTTCCAAGCGTGGGTTTGTAGCCAGGTCCCCGCAGAGCTCAGAAGCAGGACGGGATTCCAGGCCCTTTCTCTCCTCTGCCCGAGGAAGGACCCCTCCGCTCTTACTGTGGCAATCCCAGCAGCAAGATGGAGTGTGGAGTCACACGGGCAAGTCACATGTCCAGGGCGACGCCGTTGTTTCCCTATTAGTGTGAACGTTCCCAGGTTGGCGTCTCCCCAAAGCCCATTGTCCGTTAAGTGTCTTTCGACGGAACACTTCTGAGAACAGCCCCAATGCTTCACTGCGGGGTACTTAGAATCACACACCTTGAGATACGAGCGCAGAGCCAACATTCCTACCGTCAACTACAAAACCGATACACACACACCCAGCACAGTCACCCCCAGCACACCATAACCTCTCCACAGACACCTCACACGACAACCCTTTGTACAGCACCTGCTGCAAATATACAACAGTGGTTGCAACAATGCTCTAGATGGTCACAGGTTATGTCAATAACATCACATGGGGGCTGGTGGGTTAGAGCAGGGGGGCTGGGAGCCAGGACTCCTGGGTTCTGTCCCCGGCTCGGGGAGGGGAGTGGGGGCTGGAGGGTTAGAGCAGGGGTGGCTGGGAGCCAGGACTCCTGGGTTCTCTTTCCGGTGCTGGGAGGGGAGTGGGAGCTGGAGGGTTAGAGCAGGGGGGGCCGGGAGCCAGGACTCCTGGGTTCTCTCCCTGGCGCTGGGAGGGGAGTGGGTGCTGGAGGGTTAGAGCAGGGGGGGCCGGGAGCCAGGACTCCTGGGTTCTCTCCCCGGCTCTGGAGGGGAGTGGGGGCTGGTGGGTTAGAGCAGGGGGGCTGGGAGCCAGGACTCCGGGGTTCTCTCCCCGGCTCTGGGAGGGGAGTGGGTGCTGGAGGGTTAGAGCAGGGGGGCCCGGGAGCCAGGACTCCTGGGTTCTCTCCCTGGCGCTGGGAGGGGAGTGGGAGCTGGTGGTCAGAGCAGGGGTGGCTGGGAGCCAGGACTCCTGGGTTCTCTCCCTGGCGCTGGGAGGGGAGTGGGAGCTCGTGGGTTAGAGCAGGGGTGGCTGGGAGCCAGGACTCCTGGGTTCTCTCCCCGGCTCTGGGAGGGGAGTGGGGGCTGGTGGGTTAGAGCAGGGGGGCTGGGAGCCGGACTCCTGGGTTCCCCCCGGCTCTGGAGGGGAGTGGGTGCTGGAGGGTTAGAGCAGGGGGGGCCGGGAGCCAGGACTCCTGGGTTCTCTCCCCGGCTCTGGGAGGCGAGTGGGGGCTGGAGGGTTAGAACAGGGGGGCTGGGAGCCAGGACTCCTGGGTTCTCTCCCCGGCTCTGGGAGGGGAGTGGGGGCTGGTGGGTTAGAGCAGGGGGGGCTGGGAGCCAGGACTCCTGGTTCTCTCCCCGCTCTGGGAGGGGAGTGGGGGCTGGTGGTTAGAGCAGGGGCGGCTGGGAGCCCGGACTCCTGGGTTCTCTCCCTGGCTCTGGGAGGGGAGTGGGGCTGGTGGGTTAGAATAGGGGGGGGCTGGGAGCCAGGACTCCTGGGTTCTCTCCCGCTCTGGGAGGGGAGTGGGGGCTGGTGGGTTAGAGCAGGGGGGGCTGGGAGCCAGGACTCCTGGGTTCTCTCCCCGGCGCTGGGAGGGGAGTGGGGGCTGGTGGGTTAGAGATGGGGGGGCCGGGAGCCAGGACTCCAGGGTTCTCTCCCCGGCTCTGGGAGGGGAGTGGGGGGCTAGTGGGTTAGAGCAGGGGGGGCTGGGAGCCAGGACTCCTGGGTTCTCTCCCCGGCGCTGGGAGGGGAGTGGGGGCTGGTGGGTTAGAGCAGGGGGGGGCCGGGAGCCAGGACTCCTGGTTTCTCTCCCCGGCGCTGGGAGGGGAGTGGGGGGCTGGTGTGTTAGAGCAGGGGGGGGCCGGGAGCCAGGACTCCTGGGTTCTCTCCCCGGCTCTGGGAGGGGAGTGGGGGGCTGGTGGGTTAGAGCGGGGGGGCTGGGAGCCAGGACTCCTGGGTTCTCTCCCTGGCTCTGGGAGTGGAGTGGGGGCTGGTGGGTTAGAGCAGGTGGGCTGGGAGCCAGGACTCCTGGGTTCTCTCCCTGGCGCTGGGAGGGGAGTGGGGTTGGGTGGTTAGAGCAGGGGGGCCAGGAGCCAGGACTCCTGGGTTCACTCCTGGCTCTGGGAGGGGAGTGGGAGCTGGTGGGTCAGAGCAGGGGTGGCTGGGAGCCAGGACTCCTGGGTTCTCTCCCCGCTCTGGGAGGGGAGTGGGGCTGGTGGGTTAGAGCAAGGGGGGCTGGGGGCCCGGACTCCTGGGTTCCCCCCGGCTCTGGGAGGGGAGTGGGTGCTGGAGGGTTAGAGCAGGGGGGGCCGGGTGCCAGGACTCCTGGTTCTCTCCCCCGGCTCTGGGAGGCGAGTGGGGGCTGGAGGGTTAGAACAGGGGGGGCTGGGAGCCAGGACTCCGGGGTTCTCTCCCCGGCTCTGGGAGGGGAGTGGGTGCTGGAGGGTTAGAGCAGGGGGGGCCGGGAGCCAGGACTCCTGGGTTCCCTGCCATGCTCTCTGCCCCCTGCAGGTGGAGGAGCGGACGCGGGTCAATAAGCAGAACTCGCCGGCGGCACAGACCAAGCTGGGCAGCACCGCGTCCGACCCGGCCCTGCAGACGCGCTCGGAGTCCGTGTCCCTGGGCTCCGGCCCCGCAGCCCAGAGCCCGCCCATGCAGCGCCCCGTCGAGCCGCAGGAGGGGCAGCACAAGGTGGGGGGGGGCAGCAGCGAGCCCTACTGGCCGTGTGGAGCCGCCTCCCTCCCTCGAACCCGGGATGGGCATCGGGGGCTGGGTGTCAGGACTCCTGGGTTCCATCCCTGAGGGCAGGGTGCCCCGGGTGGGTTCCTAGGGGAGGGGAGGATCTGGCAGGGCTCGGGGGGGGGGCCCCCAGGGGCCCGGCACTGATGGCTCCTGTTGTCCCACAAACTTACACAGGATCGTTTTAGGGGTCAAGGCAAAGATGCCACATTATTATTAATCTGTAACTATTAGCAAATACCTTAATGCTTATACACATACACTCTCACACATACACTCTCAACACACACACACACACCCACACCCACCCACCCACCACCAAAATGTTCTGCAGCTGCTGGATAGTTACCGGTCCTGATTGTAGTTTGAGTTCGCAGCTTGGGATCGGAGCTCGTGGCAGCTAACTGGCCAGGAAGGCTGAGCCGAGGAGGAGCCGGGTCTCTGTCGGGCACCGATGCTCCTTGATGTTGATAGCAGAACGTTACCCCAAGTCTCTCCTCTCACCCTTCCTTTTTATAGGCTTTTAGTTTGGATTCAAAGTCTCTAGGTCTCACTGTGTCACGCCGCCTCTGGGTTTGGTGCTTGATCACCCGTCAATTGCAGGCGTGACTGTCAGCCTGGGACCTGGCTTTGATCTTCCTTCTGTTGTTTTTTTCTTGTTAGGGTGGATGCTTCTTGCTGAGTTAGGGCTGTTGTCTAGTTCTTCAGCCGTTGGTATTTGAACTTTATTCTCATCAGGACGGGCTGGTGCTGGAGGTTGATTCTATCACCCATACATACCTCATTCACACATCTCAACTAGACTAATCAAATTACAGTCTGGCTTGCAAAAAGGGAGGCTGCAGCACAAGCCTTCTACAAAATGGAGTCAGCATTTTAAAATGGGTTTGAATTACAATATTGCACCGAAGTTACAATGTTACAATGTAGGCAAAATGGCAAGTGTAATGAAATGGTGAACAGAAGTTACAATGGTACAGTGAATAACTAAAAACAATTTCATTCACATTGGTTCTACACTCCCCTCCCCGCAGAGCCACCTGGCGCACCGGGTGCCGCTGAAGCCCTACGCCGCGCCGGTGCCCGCGCTCCCAGTCCCTGCAGGACCAGCCCACCAAGATGTGGCGGCTTTCCCGGTGCAGGACCCGGCGGCCCCGGCGCCGCCCCCGCGCCCCCATGATCCGCCAGAACTCGGGACCCCACCTCGGAGACGCCCGCCCCGCCCGCCGGCCCGGCCCCACCGACCCGCGGGGACCCTGGGCCCGCACCGAGCTCGAGGCCCCACCCAAGGTAACGGGGCCTGAGTCGCCTTCCACCGGGGGGGGGGATTCCTGGGGCCGACCCCCCCTCACCGCTCTGCTCCCCCACTGCCAGGTGCCCCAGCGAACGTCGTCCATCGCCACCACGCTCAACACCAGCGGGGCCGGGGGCAGCGCCCGGCAGGGCCACGCTGTCAGAGCCAGGTAAGGCCCCGGGCCCGGCCCTCTTAATCCCTTCGAGCCCATGTCCAGCGCATTCAGGTACCCAGCCCAATG